>NC_048311.1:11924277-11949676 GCF_013100865.1 Trachemys scripta elegans | reverse complement strand
CTTTTGCTGATTTTTAAAGTGTTACATAAACAGGACAGGTGAAATATTATCATGTAAAGCAACCATATACACATGAAAAGACCTAGGTTTACAATTTATGATTAAAACTCTACTATCTACACAATATACATAGACATAAAATGTAAAAACTTAAATATCTTAGAAACAGTAGCCAATCAGTTGTTTTAATTGTCATATTTGAATTCAGCACATCAAAATACATAATAAATAGCACATTTTATCTCTGAAGGAGACGACGTCTCAAAAATTGTAGACCAGTGCTATCTGTCTCCTCTCAGAGTGAGTTAGTGATATGTCGACTAGAGTCGTGCGGAGTCTGTTTCCAGTCAGCAGAGGTTAATAATAACATTTTTCAATTCAATGTAATAACAAAGTTGTTTAATTCTATGGTCAATCAAAGACAATGTTTGGGACTGTTCAGCTCCGAGAGAGCTCACTTGTGCAATTCCCACTGACTACAGCAAGACACTAAAACTATGGCCCAGATTATCTGCTGTGACTGAGACTGGCTGAGCACAGTAGGTTGCATGGAAGGAAAATTCTCTCTCCAGTTCTGGCATGCTGCTCTAATCTATGCCAGGTAGCCCAGCCAAGCTGCGGTTAGTCAGAGCACAGGCTAGGGGGAGGGATAGCTCAGTGGTTTGAGCATTGGACTGCTAAACCCAGGGTTGAGTGTTCAGTCCTTGAGGGGACCACTTAGGGAATCTGGGGAAAAAATCTGTCTAGGGATTGGTCCTGCTTTGAGCAGGGGGTTGGACTAGATGATCTCCTGAGGTCCCTTCCAACCCACATATTCTATGATTCTATGCTCTGGCCACACCTCCTTCCTGCCCCATTCAATGCCCTGTGCCAAGGGCTGCAGGGGTGAGGAAGGGAAAAGAGTGGCACTTTCCTGTTGTGGAGGATCTTCAGGAGGAGAGAGAGGACTAGTTTCAGTCTGAAGGGGACAATGCCCCATAATGAGGCTGAGTGACCTCAGCTGCCTTTGAAGTCAATCGGAATAACCAATGGTGCCCACTGCCCAGTGCCTTGGGGCATTGCCCCCATCTCTCTAACGAACAGAGCCATGGCAATGATCTATGCAGAGATTACAACTCTTAACCCTATTAAGCCTCAATTTATTCATTCCTTGGGGCAGGAAGAAAAGCTGGATTCTAGTCTGGAGCCTGCAGTTCCCCTCTTTCTGACCCTGGGGAGCTTCTAGCACTTGATCTGAACCAACTGGCTGATAGTTGAGTGTTGGCTTGTTCATTACACTGGCAATGTTCAGTCAGTAACTACACTGAATTAAATTGTGGCTGCCGGCTAACATCCCTGATCGAAGGCAGCTATCTGAGTGCCAGAATCTTGATCAAAAACCTCTGAGCAGCATGGCGGGATGGGCAGCTAAGAGAATCCGGTGGGATGTCCTGGGTAGCCTGGGAGTTATCTGAAATTGAGGCACTGAGACTGACTGTGAGATGGACGACTATGAGCAGCGCTGACCGCTTCTGCATTGTATGCGCATCCATTCAGCTCTGACTCTTCTCCCAGTGACTTGTCCCAGCATGCACCGTGGTCAGCATGCTGGGACAAGTCACTGTCCTGGAGTGAGTGTTGGTCTCTCTGTTGGTTGTTCCAAAGTCCTGGTCAGGCATGGGAAGGCTCCCATGACATTACATGTATGATACCTGACACCACTTATTGCCAGTAGAAGATTAAACAACAATATAAAAGCAGCACAATGATGGAATTGATGCTTTGAACATACTGAGGTAACCCATTCTCCCCGACTTATGCGCCACAGTTCAAATACGCCTCATTGCAAGGGATGTCATTCATAATAGTCCCAAAGGTACATCTGTTCCACATAAATATGGTATCTTCTCACTCGTGCTGTTCAAACCTGTTTGATTGTAAAGCATCATGAAATTGAGGTAAGCGCTTTGAGGCAGGCACAGTGTTTTATTTCTGTGTTTGTGTGCCTAGCACAGTGAAGCCCTGGTCCATGGGCTTCTAGGCACTACAGTAATACAAATAAATGATATAAAGCACTAAAGGAATGAACCCCACAGTGTTGTACATTTCCTGCTTGATTAATGTTTTGTATCCCCCTCATGGAATTATAGAAACATATGGCTGGAAGAGATCTCAAGAGATCATCTCTTCCAATCCCCATACTGAGGCAGGACCCAGCAAACCTAGACCATCCTTGACAGATGTTTGGCCAACCTGTTCTTAAAAATTTCCAGTGATGGGCACTCCACAACCTCCTTTCGGTGCCTATTCCAGAGCATAACTACCCTTACAGTTGGAAAGTTTTTGCTCACATATAACCTAAATGTCCCTTGCTGCCAATTACGTCCTTTGCGGCTTCTACTCTCTTCAGAGAACTCGGAGAACAATTAATCCCCCTCTTCTTTATAACAGCCTGTAACATATATGAAGACTGTCCCTGTCTGTCTTCTTTTCTCACTCTGGGTCTGTCACACTCCGTGTCCCATATTTGGGCCATGGCTGGTTGAGACATATGCTCTGCTCAGATATTACCCCATAAATTGTGTTGACATGATAACAAAGTGGGTTATGTTTGGGTCAGAATGTAAACTGCATTTTGTTTTGTGACCTCCATTTTATATTAGGGATTCCATTGTGAATTATGTGGTGAACTCATGTTTAACAGTGCCCAAGGCAACGTTATTATGATGTATTCCAGACAGTTACCCTGCCCAGGAAAAGTTCTTGACACCTAATTGAAGGACTATAACTGAAAAGCCATCACAGAGCAATCTGGGACCATCGGTTTGCATCATGTCTTAACAGTTGGCCCAAAGCCAGGAAACAATGGCTTTTCCACACAGGGGCCCCAGTATGGCTGCAGATCTGCAGCTTCTCACCTGGGCACATGGCCAAAGGGAGAGAGACTGTATTTAGGGGGAGGGGGTGCTCCTCTGAGGAGGAAGGTTGTGTGTTGCCACAGAGAGAGGTGGCAGGAGGGACTCTGCCGATCCTGAAATGTTGACAAGGCCTCAGACTCACAGAAGATGCGAGATCACATGTGGGGAGGAGGCGTCTCAGGAGGAGGCGTCTCAGGACTCTTGTTATTTTGCAAAGGTCTGTAACTCTCTAGTGCTTTTTTAAGAGTAAAGTGTCTGTGCTGAACAAATTCCTTTCCTAAGCCTGTGTTCCTAGCTCTCTTGTCATTGTCCCCAGAGAGGTTAATTAGAAGCCAGAGTGCATACAGCCCAATTGGGACTCTGAGGGAGTGTGTGAATGGGACTGGGGCTCATGAGGCCTGAGGCATGTCTTTCTGGGGCTAGGGCAGCTGGACTGTGGAGTCCCACATCTCAAGGAAGGGCTCAAACAAGAGTTCGGAGCTGGGAGCGGGACCTACAAGCCCAGAGCTAGAAACAGTGATTACTTAGACCTAGCTGGCTTGGAAGCATGTGGGACCCAGCATTTGGATCCACTCGCAACAGATTGGTGATTGTCCAGAGTGGGACTAGGTCAGCTGTAACAGACACAGATAGCAGAAATTATTTATCCTACCACCATGTTGGGCTTCTATAGCATGCGTTACCTGGCAGCAGCTTATCTATAAAAAACCTCTCAATTGACTTCCAAACTGGAGATTCAGTCACAAAAGCAATACTACAACTGCCTGCTGTGCCAAATGCACTTTGCCAACAGCAATAAAAAGTAATAAATCAGCTCCAATTAAACAGTCAGCAGAGATTCTAATAGGAGATGCCAGCAAATGCAGGAAAACGTCCCCTCTGCCTAGTTCTGCAATAATCAGGGCAATCACTGCAAACTGATACGTTCTCACTCATGCAAACAATCCCAGTATTGCCAATCCCAAATGCTCAAAAATCATGAGTTAGGCTCTCCAAAAATCATGAGATTGGCTTTAAAATCAAGAGATTATGGAAAAATAATAGATTTTTATTTCCCTTCTGCTTTTTGAGCTAGAAACTTACTTTTTCTTTAAGAATGAAGGCTGAAATCATCACATATCCACTTGACTCCAGGAGCTGGGGATTTAAGGAAAACAATAATTATTGTGAGACTCTTGACAAAATCATGAGAGTTGGCAACAGTGCGTGAGTCCCTGGAGGTTGATGGGTCAGCTCATGTAACTAAAGCTTTGAGAGTTCAGGTCTTTAGCAACTCAAATTGCCTTTTAACTGTACTAGGGTGTTATGTCAATGGCATATACCCAGAGAAGTTCGATAAAAAACAATTACTCTTGCTGGAAGGTTGCAATGTAACACAACTTTATTTCTTAGAATTCACAATGATAACACACAAGAATCCAAAAACAGAGAGACAAAGCAGGCTGATCCCTAATACCTGGTGGCCAGAAAAATTCAAAGAAACAAGCACGATTGGTCTAAAAAATACACCCAAAGCAGTGGGTGGCAGGGTTAGAGAGCAGCATGAAGGCATGGGGCTGGGTTTGGATCATCACGCTGGGTCGCAGCCAGCCCTGCCTCAGAGGGGTGTTGTGGGGCACATGGATACTAAGGTTAGGGGAGCCAATATGTACCTCAGACAGAAGGGTTAGGGATGAGTATTATTTCCACCCAGAGTGGAAGAAGCTAATTGTTTTGGTCCCCATGCATGTGACACACTCATAAGAACATAAGAACGGCCATAGTAGGTCAGACCAATGGTCCATCTAGCCCAGTATCCGGTCTTCCAACAGTGGCCGGTTCCAGATGCTTCAGGAGGAGAGAACAGAACAGGGCAATTATTGAGTGATCCATCCCTTGTCATCCTGTCCCAGCTTCTAGCAGTCAAAGGTGTAGGGACACCCGGAGCATGGGGTTGGGTCCCTGACCTTCCTGGTTAATAGCCATTGAGGGACCCACCCTCCATGAACTTATCTAATTCTCTTTTGAACCCAGTTATATTTTTGGCCTTCGCAACATCCACGCCAACGTGTTCCATGGGTTAACTGTGCAACTGTGCATTGTGGGAAGAAGTACTTCCTTATGTTTGTTTTAAATCAGCTGCCTATTGACCCTTGTTCTTGTGTTATGTGAAGGAATAATTAATATTTCCTTATCCATGCAGTTTACAGGCATTTCACTGTTGTCACTGTTCCTTTTAATTTCCATTTAACTAGCCTCCTCATTTTTGTGTAGTTCCCCTTTTTTAAGTTAAATACTACTGTGGCAGGCTTCTTTGATATCCCCCCCCCCATAAGGATATTTCATCTAATTACATTGCAGTCGCTATTACCGAGTGGCTCAGTTATATTCACCTCTTGGACCAAAGCCTGTGCGCCACTTAGTACTAAATCAAGAATTGCCTCTCCCCTTGTGGGTTCCAGGACTAGCTGCTCCAAGAAGCAGCCATTAGAAATTTTATCTCTGCTCCCTGTCCTGAGTTGACATGGGCCCAGTCAATATGGGGATAGTGGAAAACCCCCATTATTATTGAGTTTTCTGATTTTGTAGCCTCTCTAATCTCCCTGAGTATTTCACAATCACTGTTGCCATCCTGGTCAGGCGGTTGGTAATATATTTCTATTGCTATATTACTATTATTCAAGCATAGAGTTTCTATCCATGAAGATACTGTGGCACTGTTTGATTCATTTAAGTTTTTTACTATATTTGACTCTATGCTTTCTTTCACATATAGTGCCACTCCGCTGCCAGCACGACCTACTCTGTCATTCCTATATATTTTGTACTCTGGTGTTATCGTGTCCCATTGATTATCATCGTTTCACCCATAGGCACCAACTTCCTGATTTCCCAAGGAGTGCTCGAGCCCCGCTCCATCCCAGGCCCCACCTCCACCCCATCCCTTCCTCCAAGACCCTACCCTGCATCTTCCTGCTCTCCCCTGAGGGTGCCCCATAGACAACTGGTACCTCCCAGTACTGGGGGGGGGGCACAATCAAAAGGGGAGGTCACGTGTCCCCCCAGCCAACCCTTGCCCCGTGCCCAGCCCGGGGCCACCATGGTCTGTCTCCCTGCCTCACGTTACCTGCAGGGGGGCCACTCTGTACTCCTGCTGCTCCTGGCCCCCCGGCATATTCTACTGCTCTCCCTGGTGGGAGGGAGCCCGGGCGGGGAGTGGGAGTGAGCCGCTTCTAACGCCGGCCCCTCCTGATTGCTGCTTTGCAGCCCAGCAGCTGCCTGATAGAGCCTGGCTGGGGAAGTGGCTTCCGCTCCCTGCCTGGGCTCGGCTGCCTGGGTGTTCACCCTGCCTGGGTGAACAGCTGATCACCCACCGGGCGCGAGGTGCAGTTGGGAGGGGGAGGAGCTGGTCGGGGCAGGGGCTGCCAGTGAATGCTGAGCACCCACTATTTTTTTTCCCATGGGTGCTTGAGCCCTGGAGCACTCATGGAGTTGGCACCTATGGTTTCACCAAGTTTCTGTGATGCCTGTTATATCAATATCCTCATTTAATACCAGGCACTCGAGTTCACCCATCTTAGTATTTAGACTTCTTCCATATAGGCCACAGAAACGGGACATGATATATTATTCTACAAATAAATCCTACATCTGAAATACACAGATGGGAATCTATCTAATCTATCTAGGTATTTATTATGTGCTCATCACCATGGCATCCAAGCACCTAATCTCACAGTTACGCTGAGTAAACTCAGACACTGGAAGAGGCACAGATGGCATGGATCCACATTAAACATTACCATTT
Source organism: Trachemys scripta elegans (assembly GCF_013100865.1). Classification (NCBI taxonomy): domain Eukaryota; kingdom Metazoa; phylum Chordata; order Testudines; family Emydidae; genus Trachemys; species Trachemys scripta. The sequence continues at coordinate 11,942,992 of NC_048311.1, read as the reverse complement.
TCCTTGTACCTAGAGACTTTCAAGGTACATACTCCAGAAATAGTTATTCTGGCTCTTATACTAGTTAGTGGGCTAAATTTTGTTCTCCTTTATTAATGCCAGTCTAAATCAGGATTAACTCTATGGTTTTCAGCATAGTTTCTCCAGATTTACATTGATGTAACTGAGATAAGAATCAGGCCCAATAAACTGCAACCTCTCAAGCTGACAGAAATATAAGCACTGAGCCCTACAACTGTGGCAAGTGAAGTTTCCTGAAATGGTTTCCCATTCCAGGGGTGCACTGGGTTAGGAAGGAGAGAAATGATACTATAGACTAGTTCCCTGCTTCGAGTAGAAAGCGAGGATCAGCCTTCTGGCCATTGCTGTGAATCCTCCTCTTCTTTCCTGAAGGGAAGAAAAACACATGCTAACTCCTTGCGCTGAAGGTGCAAGCTACACTTACTGTTCTACCTCTGCTTCTTCCAAGTGCAAGCAACACATGCAAGGAAGGCGAAGGGGGAGAGAGACTGAGAGAACAATAGCCCCCTATATCAAAAGAGAACTGGATTAACTAAGAGGACAATGTATGCTCAGCTTGTTCTACATACGGCGGCCACAATTCTCTGACCTGGTTATGTCTCAGGTCCTCTGATTTCTGGACATTCTATGTTCGAATCTGACAGCTGACATTCTACAATGAGTAACTGCTTTCAGCCCAGCTGCTAGCGAATACCCATACCACCATCAGATACGGACTAGAACGGAATTCAGATCGCTAGCTCTGCTGCTCTGATCTTGACTCATTTGCTGAAGAGGTGGCTATTTTTGCTGATCTGACCTCAGTTTTATAGCAGCCAGTCCAATGAACTATTGTGCAATCCCCTTTTGTGAGTAAGAAGCTAACTTTCCATTCCTGATTTAGCTACCTTTTAAAGTATCCAGGACTAAACCCTATGATTGGTGAGACAATGTAGCTCATATTTGGTACTAATCCCTAAAAGGCACCCTGGAGAACACCTCATATTTCAGACCTTTTCCTATTGACACATCAGATACATACATGGACCAGGACTGGAGGGCAGTATGATTCAGGAAATAAGTTTAAACTCATCTTCCTACAATTTGTTACCTCTCCGAGGGCAGCGAAATGCATGTATTAATCATGAGGCTTAAATATCTCCATTCCTTTCAAGCCTTTTTCCTAGAAATGCTTCCTATTAAGTCATTTTTAATTGGGGAATATTTTTATTTTCTTCATTTCCAATCCCTGATTTCAGGCCCCAAAGCTTTTCGAACAAAACAAAGAAGCACATAAAAATAATCTCTTTTTTTCCCTTGACATTAGTAGTTCTTTGAATTCCTCCAGCACCTGCCCTCTGAGGATCCCAAAGCAATTTGTACACATTCATGAACAGGGCTATTGAGAGAAATTTGGGGCCTCAGTACCCTCATGTTCGCTGGGTCCCCGCCCCCTCCCGTTTCATCCCAGTTATAGATGTGTTGTTATAGATTATAGTTATAGATGGGCCTCCCTGGCTTGGGACCCCAGTAGAACTGTCTCCCCCTTTCACCTCCTCTTGTCACCTCTGTTCATGAATGAAGCCTCATATAACCCCAGAGATGCAGAGTAGGTATAATAAGCCAGTTTTTGAGAGGGGCAAACTAAGGCACAGAGATATGAAGCAACTTGCCCAAGTTCATGCAGTGAGTCAACAGTAGAGACAGAAATCGAACCCAAAAGTCCTGACTCCATGCTTTCCTTTGCAACCACTAGACAAATCTGACCCTTTTCTTTTTGTGTTAATAGAAATTCTTGCCAGTTTACACATTTAGATTTAAATTGTGACTCTCAATGTTGCTCATCGTTAGAGTAACAAATGGGTCAAGTAAAGCACTCGGATGGTCCTTTTCACCCAGGGCTTGTCTAAACTACCCGTTATGTCGGTATAACTTATGTTGCTCAGGGAGGTGAATAAGCCACGTCCCTGGGCGACATAAATTACACTGATCTAAGTGCTGGTGTGGACAGCGCTATGTCCGTGAGAGATCTTCTCCCAGCGACATAGCTACTGTCTCTTGAGGAGGTGGTTTTATTTTGCCAGTGGGAGAGAGTGTCTTCACCCAATGCGCATGCTACAGCGGCACAACTGCATCAGTGCAGCTCCGCTATTGTAATGCTTCTAGTTTAGGCTAGCCCTGAGTCTTGCTATTTTCTCACAGACAGGCAGGCAGAGGCTAACTAACATTCTGCAGGAGGGTTGGGTCAGATGTGCTGGGTGAGTGAGATTCTCAGATGAGTATATAGAGTTGTGAGAAGAGGGAGGGAACTGTCTGAAGCCCATGGTGGAGTAATCGGGGGCGAGGAGTTTTTGGCTTATAAGTGAAAGCTGGGTAGGGATATGGGATAAAATAAAGGATATTTGGTTTTTACAGAGTTGTCCCAAGCTGTGCAAGGGATCTAGCTACACATCTTCCCTTAGAGGGAATTCATGAAAAAAATCCCTCTATATTAAAAATTAATGTAAGATTTGTGCCTAAATCCCTTGAACTGCTTTGGAAATTTCAAACACTGGTTTAAGATTAATTAATATTTATTTACAAACCTAGGCTCTGATCCTGCAAACACTTAAGCACATGCTTAGCCTTAAGCACATGAGTAGTCCCAATAATGACAGTGGGGCTAATCATACATTAAAATTAGGGCAGTCAAGCGATTAAAAATATTAACCGCGATTAATTGCACGATTAAAAATTAATTGTGATTAATAGCGTGATTAATCGTACTGTTAAACAATAATAAAATACCATTTATTTAATTTTTTTGATGTTTTCTACATTTTCAAATATATTAATTTCAATTACAACACAGAATACAAAGTGTACAGTTCTCACTTTATATTTATTTTTGATCACAAGTATTTGCACTATAAAAAAAAAAAGAAATAGTATATTTCAATTCACCTAATACAAGTACTGTACTGCAATCTCTTTATCATGAAAGTTAAACTTACAAATGTAGTATTATGTTGAAAAAAAACTGCATTCAAAAATCAATGTAAAACTTTAGAGCCTGCAAGTCTACTCAGTCCTACTTCTTGTTCAGCCAATTGCTCTGACAAACAAGTTTGTTTACATTTGCAGGAGATAATACTGCCCACTTCTTGTTTACAATGTCACCTGAAAGTGAGAACAGGCATTCACATGGCACTGTTGTAGCTGGCATCGCAAGATATTTACGTTACAGATGCGCTAAAGATTCATATGTTCTTTCATGCTTCAACCACCATTCCAAAGGGCCATGCGTCCATGATGACAGGTTCTGCTTGATAACAATCCAAAGCAGTGTGGACCAATGCATGTTCATTTTCATTATCTGAGTTAGATGCCACCAGCAGAAGGTTGATTTTCTTTTTTGGTGGTTTGGGTTTTGTAGTTTCCACACTGGAGTGTTGCTCTTTTAAGACTTCTGAAAGCATGCTCCACACCTCGTCCCTCTCACATTTTGGAAGGCACTTCAGATTCTTAAACCTTGTGTCGAGTGCTGAAGCTATGTTCAGAAATCTCACATTGGCACCTTCTTTGCGTTTTGTGAAATCTGCAAAGTGTTCTTAAAAAGAACAACATGTGCTGGGTCATCATCCAAGACTGCCATAACATGAAATATATGGCAGAATGTGAGTAAAACAGAGCAGGGAACATACCCTAGCATTTTAAAGTCAATTGTGAATGTTTTTCTAATATTTATGCTGTAATTCAAAAGGAATTATTTTGGGGAAGTTCTATGGCCTGCGTTATGCAGGAGGTCAGACTAGATGATCACGATGGTGCTTTCTGGCTATGAATCTATTGCAACCTGCAGAATAAAGATGATATCAATCTGTAAAATAAATCCTTCTTCTCTAATCCAGAACTCTAGTGCAGAAGGCCAAATGGTACCCATATTGACCAATATGGGCACAATATTTGACCAGTGGCAGTGCAGGATGCGTGTTGAGTTAAAGAGTGTCGGAGAGGTACAAACGTATACATGCATTGAGGTGGTGGAGGTTGCGTGCACCTTAATGGGGGAGGGTGTCACATTTTGGGGTGCAATCCAGATGGGCGAGGGGTTCTACCACCGCCTGCCCAGTAAAGTTGAGTGCCTCAAAATGCTCTGCTGCTGTATGTCTCTGGGCTGGACATGTCCAGTCAGCATACAAGCATGCACGGAGTGTCTGTGTGCTAAGCAGCTCTGACTCAGCAATTCTGATTCCAGCAGCCTGTATGTCACACCACTACCACACTCTGGCATCCACCAACCTTGGTCACACCTGGCAAGGTGACCCCAATGCCCCCCCAGTCCCGAATTTTCCCCAAACTGTCTGCATTGCAATGTCCAGCCCCCTCCTGGACCATTCAGAGAGATAATATGGTTAGTTTGTTCCTTTAAAGCTACCCAGAAGCTTGCCATATTAACTGGAGTTACCATTCACTTTAAATCAAACACATCATTGGGTTGGTTTAGAGTAAAAGTAAAACAAGTTTATTAACAGAAGGCGATTTTAAATGAAGTGAAGATAGAGTTATAAATGGTTACAAGCAAATAAAAGTGAAAAATGCTTCCTAGAGGCTGACTTAACAAAACAAGCTACAGCCTTTGTTCAAGTTAGTCTCCTTACCAATCTACCTTCCAGCAAGAGAGTTGACCACTCTTCTGGTCTGGATCTCCCCCCAAAAAAGGCCAAAGTTTGGATTCCTTTGTCCTCTTGGTGAAAGATAACTTGGGGTTATTTGCCCCTCTCTTTTCTAGTCCAGTGAACGTTTGACATGGATTTTGTGAAAGGTTACTGCCCAAAGTAAAGTTAATTCAAGCTCTGAGGAAGGCGACATGGAGTCTGGTGGTGAAGGAAGTTCCACACTGGTTTCTTTCCCTGCTGGCGTTTGCTAAAATGCAAACTGATCTGTTTCCTTCTTTCCTGTTGCCATCATATTTTCTTTCCCCTTTACATAGAAGATACCTTTTTTGTCTCCTTTGTCTATCAGAGTATCCATAATTTTATCTACAAAATTCTTATATATAAACATTTCACAGTGACAGCAAAGACCAGTGTGTCATTTCAAATGATATATTACCAGTCATCTTTTAAATAAATATCATGACACCAGTGTGTGATGTGTAGTGAGTCTGTCAGGCCTGATAAGAGTTGCTGACACCGAATTGTGAATCACAAATGGATCTGTCTTTCAGTGGATTAAGTTGAATACATTTACATGAGAAGTTGGGGACATTGCACACACTTACCATGCAGGATGTGTGCATTAGGGTGACCACATGTCCCAATTTTATAGGGACAGTCCCGATATTCAGGACTTTTTCTTATATAGGTGCCTATTACCCCCATCCCCTGTCCCAATTTTTCACACTTTCTATCTGGTCACTCTAGTGTGCATGAATGTGCTAGTGGTGGTTTCATGCATGCAGTTCTATGCACTGTGGGGTGGGGAGGATAGAAGAGAGTGTTGCATACATTTCCTTGGTGGGGGAGCAACAGTATGCTGGTAATTGCAGGGAACGGGGATAGTGTGGGTATAGCATGCAGCTCCTTGCAAGGGGGTGAGGATAGGGGTTATGGCATACATATGGAAGACAATTTGCCAATCAGACTTCTTGACAGAGTGGGGATAGAGGATATTGCATGCAGTTCCTTGCAGGGGGCGGGGATGGGGAGTGTTGCTTGCAGTGCCAGGCACAGGGTGGGGATGGGGGGTGTTCCATGCAGTGCCCTGCACGGGGTGGGGATGGGGGGTGTTCCACGCAATTCCCTACAGGGGGAGGGGGAGATAGGTGGTGTTGCATGCAGGCTGTTCCCTGCGGGGGAGGGGGAGGGGATTGGGGATGTTCCATGCAGTTCCATGCAGAGGGAAGGGATGGGGGTGGGGGAAAGTGGGTGTTCCCTGCAGTGAGTAGGGACAGGGACGGGGGTGGGGGGAGATGTCTATGCAGTTCCCTGAGGGGATGGGGATAGGGAATGTTCCATGCAGATCTCTGCAGGGGGCGTGGATGGGGGGTGTTCCATGAAGTTCCTTGCGGAGGCGGAGGGGATTGGGGATGTTCCATGCAGTTCCCTGCAGGGGGTGGGGGTGTTCCATGTGGTTCCCTGCAGGGGCGGGGATAGGGCATGTTCCATGCAGTTCCCTGCGCGCGGTGGAGGAGGGGGATTGGGGATGTTCCCTGCAGAGGGCGGGGATAAACGGTGTTGCATGCAGTTCCCTGAGGGTGGGGGGAATGGGCGGAGGAAAGGATTGGGGATGTTCCCTGCAGTTCCCTGCAGAGGGCGGGGATAGGGGTTTTTCTAATGCCCCCCCCCCCCCAGACAGCGCTCAGCTCCTTGCCCCAGCCCAAGGTAGCAGGAGCACTCCCAGCTTCAAGCATTGCAACCCCTCTCACGTGCCATCCGACACTGCTCTCAAGCTTTTTGCCCAGGAGCCTAGGTGGGATCTCTGCGGCCCACTGATGTGGCTGACAGGAGTGAAGACCACCATTGGGTATGAATTTTTGCCTTGATAGGCAGGTAGAACAGTGGGGAGGGGCCAGGGAGGAGGCGGGTTTTGGATGGTAGCTTGTGGAGGTTGCTATGGCCCTACCGGAGATGGGTTGCGAAGCGAGCCAATGGCCGTACGTGCTTCCTGTGATGGACATGAGAGATAGCCAATGGGTGATGCTGTAGAGTGGGTGGGCGGGCCTTGTTCGGGGCTTAGCGGGAGGGGGTCGCGCGGTGGCGCTAAAGGAGCCCCGAGGAGGGGGTGTAGTGGGGAGTGTGCTGAGGAGTCGGGCGGGAGGCGCCAGCTCCGGGGATACGGAGCGTCTGTAGGTGAGGGGCCATGCCAGGGGACTTCGGTTAGCGGGGCCGGACTGTCCGTCCCCTCATTGTTCGGGGCTTGGCGGAGTAGGGCGAGGGGGGTGCGGCCCCTGTGTGGGGGTGTCTGTGGGCCCCCCTCAGTGTGGGAGGCAGGGTGCAGCCCTGATCTTCGCCGCGTATAGCGGGAGGGGGGGCGTATAGCCCCCCCCAGATCTGGGGGAGGGTGTATGTGGGGAGCGGGGGGCGTGCAGCCGACCGCCCTCCCGGCTCTGTGGTGGGTGCGGCCCCCCCCCCCGGCTCTTTCCCGCCTGCGGGGTGGGCGTGCGGCTGAGCCTGGGCTCGCTGTGGGGAGGGGGCGGCAGGGCGGGGGTGGCGGTGGCACGCGAGACAAAGACCCTGCCTGATCGTTGCAGCCCACTTTACCCGGAGAGGAGCTGCCTTGAGCTACAGCCTCCCCCTTCACCGGCCCCTGTTTGGGGGGGCTGCACCCCCGTGCGGGTGTCTCTTCTCCCCACCCCCCGGCTCCTTCTCCTGAGCCTCTGTGCTGAGGCTCCTGTCTGTATCGATCACACAAAGGTGGCCATTTTCCCCATCTCCTCCCTTCTGCAGCCTTGACTAGTGGCTTGCCAGCCTGCCAGAGGCATGGGGGGAGTCGCTGCTGAAAGGAGAGGGCTGCGTTGATGGCAGTGTCTGATTTGAGGCTGAGGAGGCCCCTTTGGGGGTGGGGTGGGGTCCCGTTCTGCGGGTGGGGCGAAATACTTGCGTTGTGATGCACCAGTGGGTCTGAGCGTATCTTAGATCATGTTCCTGCCTCTTTTTTTGGGCGGGGGGGGGGGGGGGGGATGGGTGGGGGGGGGGGGGGGGGGGTGAAGCGGCCAGTGGGCCTTAGTGCTGTTAAATGGGATCCAAACACCAAGGGATTGGCAAGATGCAATGCTGTGAACATGCGAGGCCATAGAATAGGTGGAGTGTTTTGTCCGCAACCCCAAAGAAAATGGTCCAAGTCTGGAGCTTGCTCTTTTGTCCTTTAGTGTCCGGGCTAGTTAAAAACTGCAGCCTGCTGCCTTATCACTTCATTCTGAAGCCATTGTTTGATTAATGCTTAAATCAGAAAAGTAGCTTGAACTGTGAAATTGACTCTTGCTGGCTTTAGCATTATATTTATGAAAAATAATGTACCTCTAGGTAGTGAATGAGGCTCTTCTTACAAATTTCTGTCCTTGGAAATGCCAAGGCTTCACTGAATGATGCCGCTCCCCACCTCTGCTGGTGCTCTTTTATTTTGTTAACCTTTTATTTAGAACTGTAATATGCGTGGGATTATGTACTAGCATCTTAATTGTGAGAACTGGAGTTCTGCATGGTGAAATGGTATAATTATGAAAGTGGATTTTAATTTATTTTCCCCCTAAATAATACTGTCTAGCAAAAAGCCCTCATTAAGGCAAAGCACAATATATCTGGCTTCCGTAGGGGTATCCTTATTGTGGCAACCTGGCATTGTCCTGAGTAACTGGGTCACATCTGTGCATTGAGGACAGAAAATGAAAAATGACTATTAATGGTCTGTACTCTTAATATTTAATACACAGATTTGATTCTTGGTATGAACTAGTTCATATACTCTTTGGGAGTAAATCTAATGCTTCAACTTCTAGCCCTTAATTTTACTTATAAACAATCTTTTTGTTATTGTATTAATTTGACTAGGTAATAGAGTCCCAAAACCACTAAAAAACAAGCATGTGAAACCGATCCTAATTCAGATTATAAATGATAAATTTTTATGGAAGACAATTTGCCAGTCAGACTTCTTGACAGTGAGAGAGTGCCTCACACTGGATGGAAGCTAGGTTTTATAATATGAAGCTATCTGCAGCATCAAGTAATAATCTAGAATTACAAAGATGACTAGCTTTTTGGATTTGGACGGAAGGCTCTACAAGTAACTAGCACTCTGAATGGTTTAGTAACTTGTTATTCCTTGCTGAGGTAAACAATCAGATGGAGCTCCTGCAGTCATTTGGAGTCACCTCTAACTCTCTTCTTTTCTTCTCCATGGGTTTTTCTCCCAGAAGCTTCTTCCAATAAATTCAGCTGTTATTGCTGTAATCAATTCTTGATCTGATGCAGAATTAAGCCATTCTGTAGTAAATGAAGCAGATTGCTTCACAGCCCTCTGGTGGATTGAATGACCTCATGCTTGCTTTGCATTAGTTGTGTTGAACAGTTTATCAAACTGACATGCTGTAGATGTAGACATTAGTATTGTACTTAAGTATTTAATTGAATGCTCACTTGAGGGTGGATGAGTTGTAAGACTTCCATCTGAATGCATGCTATAGCATAAAAAGTGGCGAATACACAGTTAGCTTCAAACACAGGATTTTTCAAATGTTTAGATTGCCAAACTACAGATTTCTCAATGGATTAATGCTCTAAATGCTTGGAAAACGGTTATAAATTTACCATGAAATAGTTCTGATGAATAAAACAAGATATATAGTGACCCAAACGCTTTGTATGTAGTGAAAATTCAGATTTCTTTTTTTTTTTTTTTTTTTTTTTTTTTAAGGATAGGGAAAAGCCATTAGGCCCAACCTCCCTACTCTCAAGTGCTTAAAGATAACCAAACTGTACATTTTGGGAGTTCTTAATCAAATACACCTCTACCTCGATGTAACGTTAAAAATCTTACCGTGTTATAGGTGAAACCGCGTTATATCGAACTTGCTTTGATCCGCCGGAGTGCGCAGCGCCCCCCCCCCCCAAGAGCACTGCTTTACCGCGTTATATCCAAATTGGTGTTATATCAGGTCACGTTATATCGGGGTAGAGGTGTAGATGCAACTGTCCTTGCGGCTGTTGGTCACATTTACTAGTCTAATGGATGAGAGATGGGAATCAAATGAAATACTTGAGACATTTTGGTATTTTGTCTTCTCTCAGTTGTATGAGAATTGATTAAAAAATTTATTCAATTTTTATTACATTTTATACTTACACAGGTTTTATGATACAAGGTGTTTGTTGGAAACATTTAAAACATAATAGCACCTACCATTTGCAGCTGGAATTGATGGAAAGTAAAACCATGATAAATCTGATCTGCTTTCAGAAAGAATACAACGAGTGGCTATATGATGTGTAAAAACCCAAAACATATAAAGTTCTTATCTCTCAAGGAAAATTCTCTTTGTAATCAGTGTTTTTAGTCTAACTTATCTGATTTCACTGCTCAGTTTTGTTTGGATGATGTATTGAGAACCAGCTATGTGCTGCACAGAACAAATAAAGTGGTGCTTTCCTTTGACTACTATTTCAGTACTCTTTACAGTACCTCTGGGCAAACATGTATTAAATCTGGTGTTTCAGGTTGCAGGAAACAGATCAGTGTATATCATAGGGCTGTTGTGAAGACAAATACACTAAAGAATGTAAAGTGTTTTCAGATCTACTGGTAAAAATTATTATACAAAAACTAGGTATTATTATTATTATTTATTTTATTATCATCCTTGCTTTGCAGACTTGGTATGTACAGTAAAGAGACCCCCTGCACTATTCCCCTCCTATATAAATGTGTCTCCCTATTGCTCTATTTATGAATGTGATTTTTAACTTGTATAGAGCAGGACCTTTTAGTCAGGGTATGACCTTGTTTAAACTACTAACTTGATAAGTAGCATCAGGATTCTTTATATAAGTAGTATCCCTACTAGGTATCCAATTTAATATGCCGATTAGCCACTTCTTTTTATATGTTAAATGGTTTAACTATGAAATAATCGCAAACTGTGTACAGTGACTGACATACCTTTTCTCCATCTAACAAGGTGAATGCTAGTGGACACCTCTATTTACAATGGCGCAGAGGTCTGGACAGGAAGATCCAGAGAGGTATCTCTTTGTGGATAGGGCTGTAATCTACAACCCTGCTACCCAGGCTGACTGGACTGCTAAAAAACTGGTATGGATTCCTTCTGAGCGCCATGGCTTTGAGGCAGCCAGCATCAAGGAGGAAAGAGGAGATGAAGTGTTGGTTGAACTGGCAGAGAACGGAAAGAAAGCAATGGTCAACAAAGATGATATTCAGAAGATGAATCCCCCCAAGTTCTCTAAAGTGGAAGATATGGCGGAATTAACCTGCTTAAATGAAGCCTCTGTATTGCATAATTTGAAGGACCGATACTACTCTGGACTCATCTATGTAAGTATTGGCCATTAAATTCTCCTCTATGGGAAAATTAATATGGTTGCTAATTTAGACTGAATTAATCAACTGCTTCATTTGTTTAAAAAATGAAGAGGAGGAGGTGGGTATAGACTTCGGACTGGATTTTGATAACCTAAAGCGTAAACTTTTTTCTGTCCGAGTACAGAATGCTTGGGACAGGGACTCTTAGCTACTTTATGTATTGATTAGCAAGTGCTACCATTATACAAAGAATAATTTTTGTATACAATTTTGTATATATTTGTATACAATAATTAAAATACTGATGCAAGTATTAGCTAGCTATAATTAAGGGCCACTTAGCGATAGAATGTCAAATGGCCATCTCAATGTTTCGCTCATACTATCTAGTTAAAGCATTTGCCTTGGACATGCTTAACTGACAAGTGGACAGCATCAACTGACTAGAAAGATTTTATAGTCTTAACATCAACAAATTGCCATTGTTTAATATAGTACATGAATGAGCAGATAACTTGCTTTAACTTAGCTAGCTGTACATTAAAGAAGGTAATGAGAGGTTATCATATCTTTATGAATTCCCACCGCTTTCCAACTATATTATTTAATTTCTTTTTTGGAATCTTGTATCAGCGTAGTGAGCCAGGAAAGAATGTATTGTGCTTAAAATAAACCAATAGATAAAGTTCTCTTCTCAATGGGTTGGAAATAGAAAATGAAACATCTAACTTATCACTATCTTCCTCTGGAATGAGAAATTGCAAAGCTATTGCTGCCTCTTGATGAAATAAAACAGGGTCAATGTTGATTGAAGGTCTGTGGCAGTACAGTAAGAGTGGCTCCTTGCCATATCTCTGCTCTTGGCAAATGAATTACATAGTCGCTTGCTGAGTCAGAGTATCATCATCATCTACAACTAGGTTCTTTGTCCTAAAAGAAATGGTAACATCTGCCTAAATATTTGACTCAGTATGGTAAACATTTGTTCCAAAGAATTAAACTCAATCTCTTCAATTTCTCGCGTGTACATTGAGTAGGTTAGCTATAGGACATATTGCCTACCCAGTTAATATGAATGCTTAAAGAGGAGAGTTTTTTTTTCTCAGTCTAGCCATTGCTAATATGTCGATTATATTTCTTTATTTAGTGGCTCACTCACACTATTTACTTGTATTCATTTGTAAACTGTCTATACTGAAGATGGTGGTTTTAGTGGAAGGGAGACCCTTAAGAAAAATAGCTCAGTGAAACTTACTCTTGGAATGCCTCACATTAGTTTATAACTAAAATTAATTAGATGCTCAGGATTAGGATGGAAAAAATAAAACTGAGTATAGACAAGTTTGAGAACTAAATGCTTAGTTTATATATTGTCTGTCCACAGTATCACTTAAATGTCAAAGCAAACTCTAGTGTGAGTACTCAGACAGCAAATATAGATATGAGCTGCTTATGATGATAAAGCTGAGAACCTGTCACTTTCTTGTTTAAATAGATGTTGCGGTGATGTGAAACACTGTAATTATGCACTAAATTTAAAAATAACATTCTCTATGTAAACGCAACTATTAAATGAAATCCTATGCAACTTGTATGTGGTTGCTATACCTATGCTTCATCTACATGTCTTTTCAATAATCCTAACCATTGATGCTGACTCTAAAACTGGTGTGACATTCCCAGGGTACAGCCTGGACTGTTAAACAGTGGTTTCCCCTTAACTCTCTAGCCTGGAGTGCTTTTTACACCACTCTGGTGTGAACAGCCACCACTCTGGTGTGAACAGCCACCACTCCGGTCCTGCTCATACACAGGCACTAGCATCTAAAATCACTCCCAGCTGAATACATGAATACTCTCCCAGCCACTCATGAACTGCGTATGGGGGTGACACCTGCAAGTTCTTAGTCCCAGCCTGGACCCCAGAAATGCGTGTCTTGTACTGCACAGTACCCTTCTGGATAGTACAAGCTCATAGTAAGGCCATCATTTCAATGAAGGAAAATGATTATGCACCAACCTTGCTGTCTTAAGTGGAGTTTCCAAAACATTTCGATCTGAACATACACTGGATTACATAAAACATAAAATAAGCTTCTTAACTACAGAAAGATATATATTTTAAGTGAATCCGAGTGATAAGGCATAAAAGTTAGAATTGGTTACAAAAGAAATTAACTTGCATTTTTATCTTTTTAAGTTTAGGAATTAACACACTAATAAGATTTAAAGCAAGATCTTTTACCACAGGCTGGATTTCCTTTCAGTCAGGGGCTGCCCCACCCCACAGTTCAGAGTCCTTCAGGTGTTTGTTTGAGGTCATGAGCAGAGAGATGGGAGGAAAAGAGGTGAAGTCAAGTGTCTTGCTCCCCCTTTAACTTAATTTCTTATGCTAGAAATATCCTTGCTGAGTCATGGTGACACGTAGTCTCTTGTGGATGTGAGGTTTAAAATGTTCCTGTGATGTAATGTACTCTTTGTTGTTTTGCTTATACCTTCCCATTGCTGAAAAATGGCTGCATAAGTTGGTGATTGCTCTTTAATACTGATTGTGGTGCTAGTGCATCTTTGTCTCGGAAAAAGTGGTTTAGACCTGCTTGTCTTAACTTTGGAGCATTTTCTAAATAGTGAAACATAATATAATCTAATAACTTCTCATACAGTGTTGCTACACACATTTTACCAGGACAACAATATTCAGCAGATTGAGTTTTCAAATGGTCTTTCACATGGCATGCTTGATACAAAATTTTATCATAGTCTTGTAAAAGTGATGACCATAATATTATAGTTAGGGCTCTACAAAATTCAGACATGAAAATGAGTCTCTGGCCATGAAATCTGGTCCTTTGTGTGCTTTTATCCACTACTATATAGAATTCACGGGGGAGACCAGCATTTTTCAAACTGGGAGTCCTGACCCAAAAGGGAGTTGCAGGGGGGTTGCAAGGTTATTTTAAAGGGGTCACGGTATTGCCACCCTTACTTTTGTGCTGCTGCCTTCAGAGCTGGGTGGCCAGAGAGGTGGCTACTGACTGAGGACCCAGCTCTGCATGCAGCAGCCTAGAAGTAAGGGTGGCAATATCCTATACCATGCCATCCTTACTTATGTGCTGCTGCTGGCAGCTGCTTTGCCTTCAGAGCTGGGCTCCTGCCACCATCAGCAGCAGTGCAGAAGTAAAGGTAGCTGTACACTTCCCACACACACACACACACACAATAACCTTGTGATCCCCTTCCCCCAGCCCCACAAGTTCTCTTTGGGTCAAGACCCCTACAATTACAACACCTGAAATTTCAGATTTAAATAGCTGAAACAATGAAATTTAAAATTTTTAAAAGCCTATGACTGTGAAATTGACCAGAATGGACTGTGAATTTGGGCCCTAACTATAGACTGTCACAACTGGACTTTGCTATCAAGACTTTAGGAGCCACATAATAATAATAATTAATTATTCTAGAAAGATCTTGATACAATAACTTCTTTCAATTTGGAGAGAAGAATTGGGATCAAGATGATACTGCAGTTTCATAGGGGTGGACTGAAGGCCTGAGTTAAGAAGGGAGCCTTGCTTGAGGGATGCTCTGCTTGTCCAAGAGCAGTATTTTTTTGTTAATCTCTTAGCTGAAGTAGATTGAGTCAAACATGAGTGTGCTTGCTCAAGCATTGAGTATTTACTGGAATATTGGCATAAACAGGAGCAAATGCTAGTGGTGGAGAGGAGAAGCTCAAGAACTGGGCCTTGTAGAACTCATAGAGGTACAGTTCTGGTGTAGAGGAAGAGCCAAACCCCAGTTTGGTCAGATTAGCTGAATATCAAAGATCAGAGGTATGCCAAGAAGACACAAGATGCATTTATAGTTATGGAGGAGAAGGGGCTGCTCTGAGCTCAAAATGAATGTTGTTTTTTAAACTGGCCAATTTGACCACAAAAAGCAGACTTCATGTCATACTTCATACAAGTGCATGAGATGTCTGTCATTTTAAACAAACTTGTCAGTGTGTAATTTATGGATACCATCACAGGAAGTAGAGGATAAAGAGCTGTCAATTGGAGTAGTAGTACATATAACCACCTCAGTCTATTTTGCTTCCTTTGTAGGAAGTTGTACAGAGGGTCTGGGCCTTTGCTAATAAGTAATAGTTTGGCAAGAGTAGCTGCTTGGGGGAGCCAAGATGGTGTATGAAAGGTTAAGACTTTGAAAAGTGGCCACTGATCATTGTTAAAGGTTTTCTCTTCCTCAGTGAACCATCTCCTAGAAGATGGAGAATACAGTGTGGGTTGATAGAGAACTTTTATCTTTGTATCTTCCTAAAAACTGAGGAGAGAATGTAAAAAGCATGCCAATGGAGTAGGAGAGGTGCTGATTAAGTTTGCAGATGATACCAACTGGGAGGGATTGCAACTGCTTTGGAGGACAGGGTCATAATTCAAAATGATCTGGACAAATTGGAGAAATGGTCTGAGGTAAACAGGATGAAGTTTAACAAAGACAAATGCAAAGTGCTCCACTTAGGAAAGAACAATCAGTTTCACACGTACAGAATGGGAAGAGACTGTCTAGATTCTGTTACATTCTCACCTCAGTTTTTAGGAAGATACAAAGATAGACAACTTTTATCAACCCACACTGTATTCTCCATCTTCTAGGAGATGGTTCACTGAGGAAGAGAAAACCTTTAACAATGATCAGTGGCCACTTTTCAAAGTCTTAACCTTTCATACACCATCTTGGCTCTCCCAAGCAGCTACTCTTGCCAAACTATTACTTATTAGCAAAGGCCCAGACCCTCTGTACAACTTCCTACAAAGGAAGCAAAATAGACTGTCTAGGAAGGAGTACAGGAGAAATAACCCCTAGTTCCCTAGTGGACCACAAGCTAAATATGAGTCAACAGTGTGATGCTGTTGCAAAAAAAAAAAAGCAAACGTGATTCTGGGATGTTTTAACAGGTGTGTTGGGAGCAAGATACAAGAAGTCATTCTTCTGCTCTACTCTGCTCTGGTTAGGCCTCAGCTGGAGTATTGTGTTCAGTTCTGGGCATCGCATTTCAAGAAAAAATTGGAGAGGGTCCAGAGAAGAGCAACAAGAATGATTAAAGGTCTAGAGAACATGACCTATGAAGGAAGGCTGAAAGAACTGGGTTTGTTTAGTTTGGAAAAGAGAAGACTGAGAGGGGACATGGTAGCAGTTTTTAGGTATTTAAAAGGGTGTCATAAGGAGGAGGGAGAAAACTTGTTCACCTTAGCCTCTAAGGATAGAACAAGAAGCAATGGGCTTAAACTGCAGCAAGGGAAGTCTAGGTTGGACATTAGGAAAAAGTTCCTAACTGTCAGGGTGGTTAAACACTGGAATAAATTGCCTAGGGAGGTTGTGGCATCTCCATCTCTGGAGATATTTAAGAGTAGGTTAGATAAATGTCTATCGGGGGTGGTCTAGACAGTATTTGGTCCTGCCATGAGGGCAGGGGACTGGACTTGATGACCTCTCGAGGTCCCTTCCAGTTCTAGAATCTATGATCTCAAGAGCAAGGAATTCTGATAGTTTCACTTGGGAAAAGGGAATTGCTTTCAAGGATGTAAGATGAGCTGCTTTTGCACTCTGAGGCCTGGCATATGTTAGTTATGCTGGCATAGCTAAATATGCTAGGAGTGTGGGGGAGGGGAGGAGGAGGGGGATTGTGAGGCAGCCCCCCAGGTAAGAATGGAGCACCCAGATCAGCAGAAAAGAGCAGCAGGAGCTGAGGATCCCTGGACCTGATCTGCTGACTGCACTCTTTCCCCCTCACCTCTGCTTTTAAAGAAATTGCTTGACTACAGACCTTCCTTTGGTATTCCACACTTCCACTTCAGAGGAGAAATAACTTTGTCATCTCCTCCCAGAATTGATACCAGCTGCACAGTTTCTTCTGTGGCATTTGCTTAAAATGTGTGTGTGTAGCTGAAACTCTAATGTAGCCAGATATGTTGACTAACTCGAACTCCTCAAGAGCTGGATTTCTATATTCAGACTTCCCCGTCCATGAAAGTACCATGACTAGATCCTAGGAGTCAAATCCTCTTCTTTCACCTTATCCCACCTAGCCGTGAGTACAGCCTTCTAGGAATCTGGGCCATCTGACTATTTTTTTTTTTTTAGCTTTATCCACAGGTAAGAACAGGTTTGGAGCTTCCCTTCCAGCCAAATGGTCTCCCATTTTATAGTAACTCTTTTCTGTTTGGTGGGGTTAACCTCTTCCTTACCTGTACTTTGGGGATGGATTTTTCCCACTTTGTTTGCTCTTCCAGGGACTCCGCTGCATTTCCCTATCCAGCAAAGTGCTCTTAATGATCCTTTGGTGTGGTCCCTTATGGTGCAGCACCATGGAGACCTCTCAAAGGCCCTTAGCTCCCTTTCAGTGTTTGCTAACTATCTGTTTCTGCAGTTTTAGATCAAATGGGTTGCCTGTCACTCTTGCATCCTCATTTTCTTCGGTGCAAATAGTTGATCTTGTGCCTGTCCTGCTTCTCAGTGTGATGGTTCTCTAGGACCTGTGCTTATGCTTACCAGGAAGAGTATTCTTCTTGGTGGGTACTGTACAGATAGGTTGGGGATCTTTCTAAAAGATTTCTGATTTGAACAAGTTTCTTGTTTGGAACTCCTCCAAGCTCTAGAATATTGCCCTACCCTTGCGAACACACACTTACACTTACACTTGAGCCCTTAAAAAGTGGTGTGCCTCTCAGTCCCTGCACATCTCTTTAGGATGCCACCCCAGAAATGGAGCCTGCTTATCAAGTGTCTAGCTGACCTCCACTCACAGCATTCAGTAACCTGTAGCTTCTGACAAGAATTATGTTGGAGGTCTTCAAAATAGTATTTCTCATGGATTTTGTGACCATTCTGATTTTTGTTGGTTGTGGGTTGTTTGTTTTTAACAGTAAAGTGAATGTTTCCCTTCGGTGTGGGGTGGGGTTTGATATCTGAATAATAAGTGTAAGGGTTAATGGTTAGAACACATTTCTTACCATGCCTATGAAGTTAGACCTTGTCCTTTGCTCAGAATGCTATGTAGTATTTTAGGCCAGAAGATGTTAGAGGAAAAGTTATTGAAAGTAGTGGAAATGTGAAAAGATCTGATTTGAGGGAATGGGGAGAGAGGGAGGCAAAGGTTGCAGGTAGCTTTAAGGATCTGACTTGCATTAGACTGTTAAGGGTAGATGAAGGAGAAATAACACTGGTCTACAATTTTTGAGAAGTCGTCTGCTTCAGAGATAAAATGTGCTATTTATTATGTATTTTGATGTGCTGAATTCAAATATGACAATTAAAACTGGCTACTGTTTCTAAGATATTTAATTTTTTACATTTTATGTCTATGTATATTTTGTAGATAGTAGAGTTTTAATCATAAATTGAAAACCTAGGTCTTTTCATGTGTTTATGGTTGCTTTACATGATGATATTTCACCTGTCCTGTTTATGTAACACTTTAAAAATCAGCAAAAGGGTTATATAAATAAAATTTATTATGAAACAAAAGGCAAAAAACTATTCTGTACATAGTTTAGTCCTATTCAGTGTCTACTCGGCGCTTCTTGGCTTGTCTCTTGTATTCATTAAATGGAGCATCTCTTGTCACTGTCCAGCAATAGTCTGCAAGCATTGATGGGCTCCATTTGCCCTGATAGCGTTTCTCCATTGTTGCAAT
>NC_048311.1:11880435-11924087 GCF_013100865.1 Trachemys scripta elegans | reverse complement strand
ATTTCCTTTTCCTGTTCAACCACTGGCGAAGATTTGTTGCACAAGTGTTGCAGCAGATGTGTGGGGCCCACCTCTTGTCCTGATCTCCAATTTTGCAGCCAAAATAAAGGTGATAGGCTTTCTTAACCATAGTGGTAATACTGCGCTTTTGTGATGCAAAAGTCACTTCACCACAAACATAGCAGAAGTTATCTGCACTGTTCACACAAGTATGAGGCATCTCTGCTCGCTTTGGCTAAACAGAAATGTGTCCCTTTGCAAAATCAAACACTGACAAATAAGAGAGCACGACACTGTATGATTTCTAGAGCTGATATAGGGCAATTTGTTCAGCAGAGTGATGTAAGCTTCATTATGATTGCATCATCCATGACTTCTAGGAATAACATGATGCAATTCATATCATGGATGATGCAATACCAGCTTCAGATTGCATCATTCATTGTTTTGCCTAAAAAGCAAGTACTGTCCAAACCCAGTCATAGATTTATTCATAGATCCAGTCAAAGATGTATTTTAGTAACTTCTGGTTTAAATTGAGATCCCTTCCCTTTATAACTCACTTTTCCTCCGTCATTCCCAAGTCAAGGGTCGTATATACTGACCCAATAGCATATCTTGAAAACTAGAGCCAATCAACAATTTTAAGCATCATTTTCATTCTCAGTGACCCAGAATTAGTAAAGTTTGACTACATTTATTTTGGCTGTAGAGCGGTGTAATAAGTGTTATGAAGTAGGGGAAGATATTGTGAATGAGCATGATTCTACATGTGGGTTGCAAAGCAGATAATTCCTCATAACTGACTACTGGTAGTTTCTACCAAAGAAGAAACTAGGATCAGTAAACTGGACTGGAATCCTCTGTGTAGTCTGGTTGTTCCTGATGTTGGAGTGGATGTAGAATACGTAGTCCTACCTTTTTTAGACCTATCCAGTTATGTATGGAATTGCACAACTGGCTCTTAGCGCCCCCTCTGTATAACTGCTTCTGCAAGCCTTAAGGATTTTAATGGCCCATTCTGATTCAAGGCAGAGATCATTGCAGGATAAATACATTCTATGTGATG
This sequence comes from Trachemys scripta elegans, assembly GCF_013100865.1. Lineage (NCBI taxonomy): Eukaryota > Metazoa > Chordata > Testudines > Emydidae > Trachemys > Trachemys scripta. Next base: position 11,923,018 of record NC_048311.1, on the reverse strand, counting down.
TGGAGAGCATACCTTAACTGAAGGAAAGATTGAGAGCAACCTTTAGTTGGTGAGTTTAGTGCATCCAAGCAGTTCAGCAATCAGATGGGTTAAAATAATTGAGTATTCAGACACCAGTAAGGAGTACCAGATGTGGTTGAGATGAGGACAGGTGAGGCTGCTCTTGACTAGATTAAGAGTTAGGACAATGGATAACATCAGACTGGAGAAGCTAGGCCTCAAAAATATCTACTAGGTAACTTGGGGCTTGTCTACATGACAAAGTAGTGCTGTTATAACTGGAGGCATGAATTTAAACAGCTATAGTTAAATTAGTGTAAAAGGCAGTGTTGACATGTTTGTTTCAGTTTAGCTTAAGTCAGTTAAGAACAGGGTTAACTAAAATAAGCCAGTCACTTTCTTACTTTATTTTTATTTTTAACGTCCACACATTTAAACCAGAAAAAGAGTTTGACAGTTTAAAAATTGAAGTTCCACCAGTGCAATTTTCTAGTGTTGACAAGCCTTAATTTTTCTCTGGTGCCCAGTGTAGGTGGTGGGAATATTTGAAGGCAGAATATTTGAAGTACTAGTGTAGTCTACTGATGTGCTGTTTTAAGGGAACTAAAATGAAAAAGGGGGAAAAAATATCTTTACAACAGTTACTGGGCTGAGGATCCCACTTGCTGGTGCAGAGAACTTGAACAGTGTCTGAAGCAAACATAAATATCTCTTGAAAATGAGCAGTTGGAAAACCTGTAGGAAGTCTTCTGAAGTTCCTTCGGGCTGGAGCTCATAAGATCAGCCAAAATCTTATCAACTCTCAAGGAAAGGCAGCACAAGGAGGAGGGGTTTCTGTAACTGAATGCGTATGATAGGAACCGGAAAGATCACTATATAGTGTTCTTGACCGTTGCAACTAGTGTAAGTTCGGTGGAGAAAGGGAAACACCACATTGGATAAGTTACAGTATCATTTGGAGAGGTTGTCTAACCCTTTGTAGCGGTACATGGCTCAACGCTCTACTTTAGCCACAGAAAAGCCTTTTATGCTTAAAAGGCAACTGCTGTGGCAAAGTAAATGGCAGGGTGTGCCTCTTAACCAGAGAACTTTTGTTTTACTTGTTTGTATAGTAGCTAGCAGAATGGAAACTCTAAGTGCTACCTCAACATTAAAAAGACAAATCTGAAACATCTTACACCTTGTCAAAGAGCATGCCTGCCCTGTAGCACCCACTTCTGGCCAGCATGCTGCTGCGAAGGCCTGCCTCAGTTTCCCCTTCACTTAGCATCCCTTAGAGTCAACACAGTCCAGATAGTCAAAACATTCCCCTTCTGGGATCCAATTTATTAAGTCTTAGTCTTTCAAAATAGAATTCAAACCAGCAGTCTTCCTTACAGTTTCATCTGGGTTCAGCCCCACCTCCCCGAGGGTCTATCTTTCTGCTTTCTGCCAAACCCCAAATAAGAGGTTCTGAATCTCCATAGGCATTCCCTCTGCTAACTCAGGGCCTTGCAGGATCCTTTTTAATCCCAGAAATGTCTGCAGACATCTGCCAACAACTACCTGCAGCTTTCCCACTTCATAAGCCCAGGTGCTTTCCCTTAAGCCCAGTTGGGCAGCAGGTAATCAGTCCACATGCACTGGATCCCACTCCCTCTTAAAGGGGCCAATTGTTTGACACCCTTTATTGAAGAGTTGGAGATAAATGTTGAGTTTTGTCAGCAGATTTTCTGATTACTCAAGCCAGTTGGTTTAGTATATTCTAAATCTTCAAATTCAACTAAGGCTCTTCATAGCACATTTTATAAAATGGTATTTAAAGTGTAGGTTGAGGCAGGAGCCTGGATTTCACCCTTTGTGTTACAATGTACAAACCAGTTGACACTTTAAAGAAGTTTGGTTACCAATAAAACATACTAAAATGTTGAGTCATAACTTTTTCAGTCTCTGACTATGTCTATGGTAGGGAATATTTTTGTAAGATTCCCTACTAGTTCACAGGATTCTGGTTTCTTGCATTTTTATCCCTATATTTAATTAAACCTGCTGAAAAATTTGAATGTGGCTTTTGAAAAAAGCTTGGCCACAGAAGCTTGCATTAGGGCTCCCACCAGAACCAGTGGAAATCTTTTTGTAAGAGTCTGAAGTTTAGATATTGCCAAAGGGTGAAAAGTTATACAGTCTCAGCTTTATATACTTGAGGTCAACGGACAGTGATGAGGGATTCTGTAAACTTCATAGGTTTTTCTTAAACCTGTGGTAAGTTAGTGCACTTCTTGTTGGTGTCAGAAGATACCATCAAAATATGAACTCCCACACTCTGGGGTAATGATATAATGAGCTCTCTACTTGGCCACAGATTGTTTAGATAGTACCTCTTTATTGGCAAGCTTGCTATTTGAAACATAATACAGTTTCCAACTAATTCTGTGCCAGTAACCTGAGTGCTACATTATTGGATAGTTTATCATTTAGTAATTTGGATTTTGCTATACTGCTGGCTGAAGCCTTGTAAGCATCTGGAAGCATTCAGGCTCCACAATTAGTGTCCTGAAGGAGACTTTTGTATAACAAACGTCTGTCGCAGCTCTGCTTTAATGTTTGTCTTTGGAGCCTTGCCAAGATAGCCATTCCAGCATTCCTGATTTCCTTTGACTGGTACTGCCCACATCCTTTTCTTCAGCAAAACAGAATTTTGTGCTACCCAAACAAGTGCCCTGTTTTGAAATTGAAAATTTAATGTTTGTGAAAAGCTGAAATTTTTTTTTGTAAATCTGTATAAGCAAATACGTGCACATACTTTAAATTTATTATAGCAGGTTTTCATTATAGCCTGCTTTATCAATTGATTATAACTGGCTGAAATTTTCAGTGTGCGGTCTTTGTGCTACAGTGAGTGTTCTGAAAGCTTGAACAGAAATGGTTCATCTGTGGAGAACTAGAAGAAAGGGTAAAATACTTCCCATTAGAGGTCCTGTGTTTAGCAGTCTGTAGTCTAAATTGCCTGAGTTGGGAAAACTGAAATTTAATAACACTTTCTATTGGTTAGCACCATTTCTAAGTTTCTGTTGAAACTTGTCCTTGATTTGACAGGGCCTTTTATGTTTCCAATTCTGCAGAATTGTAGTCCAGAAACCGAGCTCTTTACCTCACAAAAATCATGTTGCCCTCATTGTTGCAAAGAGAAACACCCAAATGTAAACAATGGAAACTTGATACAGTGATGTCTGCTCTAGTTTTTGTAGCTGGAACACAGTAGGCCCAAGCCCTTGCTTGCCCATTCCTTTTAGTGGGGTGTTCCTTCTTCAGTCTGATAATACAGATGTTGGTGTCATGCTGGTCACTTTTAAACTCCATTTAATGTGTTTTGGGTTTGTGCAATAACTGCATTTTCACACCTTCAGTTTGGGTGCCAAATGCAGCACTGTCCCCTGACCAATTGCTGAAATGGTTTGAGCATTGGCTTGCTAAATCCAAGGTTATGAGTTCAGTCCTTCAGGGGGCCATTTAGGGTTCTGGGGCAAAAATCTGTCTGGGGATTGGTCCTGGTTTGAGCGGGGGGTGGACTAGATGATCTCCTGAGGTCCCTTACAACCCTGATATTCTATGATTGAGACTAGAAACCTCTTGCTTCTTCCTCCACTCCTTTCCCCACAAATTCTATAATGTAACTATACATTTTCACTGCAATATTTTGCAGTACTCTAAAAATGAGGCAATATAAAATTGACCTTGGAAGTACACTATCCCTCTAACACTATCCCTCTATCTGATATCTCCCTCAGTCGTATTTGATTCAGTAAGAGCTGTTTCGGAGGGGGGAGGGGGAGAATTCTAGACTGTACAGAGCCTACATTCTGCTGCAATAGATTTCATGGAATCCAGTGTTCTTGCTGCAGAACATAGGTGCAATTTACTATAGAATACATGGCGGTCTGTGTTATGACTTTCTGAAGATCATATGCTGTGCATGCATAGAGTATCTTGCAGCATTTCCTAGGCTTAAACTATTCAGTTCAAGAATGCTGCACATGTGAGAGAGGCCATTTTAGCTTGATTGGGAAAAGTGTGTTGGAAATGACAGGTTTACGAGGGCCGCGGCACACTGTGGTTTGCAGGAATAGGCCTCTTTAGTTTGCCATCAGAGCTTGTAATGAATTTTATCTTAATTACTGATATACTCTCAGTGTTAACCCCATTTTAAACTTTTGTCTGGGCATTTCCTTCATTGGAAATGAAGATGAACAAAAACTTGAACATCAGTAACCTAAAACAAGCCAAATGCATCAAAATTCAGTTCTTAAGCCACAATACTATTCTCCTGAACACATTAGCCTCTGGTCTCAATCCCAGATCTCTTCCTCAGAACCTCCCTGGATTCAGACTACCTCCCTCACACCATTGCTGAATTTAGTCAGAATACCTCTGACTTAGTATCCACTGCTTTCCCTCAGCCTGTCCTGCTACATACCCAAATTAGCTGCCCTGAATTAGCCTTTTTCTGGCCCATCTTCTAACTGTGGACTAGGCAACCTCCACAAAATTCAGGGAATGTAGATGAGGGGATGTGTGATGGATGTGAGTTACAGGATTCATTACATTAAGGGGTTTGATTATATAAACAAAGTTAGTAAGCATACAAATATTTAACTTTGTGTATTGGAGGAAGCCAACATAAGCTGCCTATAAAAGGCAGGAAAAAAGAATAAAGGCCTCAGATAACTACTTCACAAACAGGTAAGAGACCATACTAGAAGCATTCACGTGGATGACCCCACCTCCAACTCCTTATGGAGCTCTCTCACAAACTAGTGTATTTAGGGGGTCGATTCCCAGCTTGCAAACACATGAGAACAAAAAAACCCCTGCGGAACCTGAGACAAAGAGCTTCTGGGTGGGATATGTGTCATTCTCTAGGGAGGGGGCAATGGTTGTTGGGAGTTGCTGATGAGAAGCTGTTCTCACAGACACTGACCCCTAGGGGTCTGGAGTAAAGAGTGAACTTCCTAGGGTCTCTGCGAAGAGATGACAAGCCTCTGAGTGAGTAAGATTTGTGCATAGACTTTAACATACTTTTTCTCTCCCTTTATGCTTTGTTCCAACTATGGTAAATATTTGGAGAAGGCTGTCTGGTCACAGATATTTTTAGTAAGTCACAGGTAATGAGCAATAATGAAAAATTCACAGAAGCCCATGACCTGTCCTTGACTCTTACTAAAAATACCCATGACAAAATGGGTAGCCTGGGCAGATATGGGAGGGGAGAAGGGCTGGGAGCTCCAGGGGGGTCCCCCCCAGCCAGGAATGGTGGTGGGGAGCTGTGGGGCTCCTCTTGTAGCACACGGTGGCCAGGAGCACCCACAGCTCCCTGCCTCCACAGGTGGCAGGGGATTCTGCAGCTCCCAGCTAGCTGAAGTCACAGAGGTCTTTGGAAGTCACGGATTCCATGACTTCCGTGACTAAATCGCAGCCTTACTAATTACCACTTGTTGTTATAGCACCCAAAGGGAAGAATTGCAGGTACCTAACCCAGTCTGACCTGCTGAGAAATCACTGTTATATGGGGTGCAGTAGTCCAGGATCTGGTCTTGAGTGAGAGTTTTGTGTGATTCCACCCCAGGGAGGTAAACATAAGGCCTCATATCTTAGAGCAGTGGTTCTCAAACTTTTGTACTGGTGACCCCTTTCACATAGCAAGCCTCTGAATGCAACCCCGCCTTATTTTAAAAAGTTTTTTAAATTTATATATTTAACACCATTATAAATGCTGGAGGCAAAGCCAGGTTTGGGATGGAGGCTGACAGCTTGTGACCCCCCCCATGTAATAATCTTGGGACCCCCCCCCTTAGGGGTCCCAACCCCCAGTTTGAGAATCCCTGCCTTAGAGCCATGTCAGAGAAGGGGTTAGAGGTCCAGCAAGCCCTATAATTAACCAGATAAACCTAAGAAAACACTTTCAAGGGTTATAGTTATGCAAAAAGTCCTATTTTGTGTTGAATGAAGAGGACTGCAGTAGCCCTGTGAGAGTGGAGCCTCAAACACTTAAGTTTTAGAGAACCTATCCAGGTGATAACGAGGTCAATCTAGTCTAGATTTTAACCAGGGCCAATGGATAACGAAACCCTTCCAGTTGAAGGGGCTATGAAGCAGAGGCCCTGTGTCAGACCAGGCTGGAGCAGTTTTCAATGTGCCTTTCTTACCATTTGTTTCCTTCCTAGGAACATGTAGAACAGTCAAAGACCTGTAGTAAGATTTAAAATGTATGCATCTGTAGCACTAGCAAGTAACATTGCTACAGGTTATCTGAGACAGGCAGAATAGATCGGACCTGCTGTGCAAGGTCCTTTTGGAAACACAGATCTAGCTTCCTTCTAATTAACAGCTTTTCATGTAAGTTACTCCTGTTTGCATGCTCACCATTCACAAAAGAGCCTACTATCAAGGCCAGGTTAAAGTACTGGAATGAATGTTGTATGGGAGTTATGAGCAAAGACAAGACTTCAGATTCTGTTTTTGTAAGGAAATCTGTACCTCTGGGCTAATCTATTTCTTTACTTAATGCTGAAATGTGCCTTACTTAATTAATTGAGAAGGTGGATTGCCTGCTTAACAAGATTCCTCCCAGCAGCAGAAAGAACTGTGCTGCTTCCCTCTAGAAAATCAAGAGTATAGAGTTGGAAATTCCAGCACGTGTTCTTCATTCTCTTATGAAGAGCTCCCTGAATGGCTTTATTATTAATGACCTTAAACATTCATCCTGAAGGTCTTAATGCTAGGGCAAAAACGAGGAATACTTGTGGCACCTTAGAGACTAAAACTTATGCCCAAATAAATTTGTAGTCTCTAAGGTGCCACAAGTACGCCTCGTTGTTTTTGCTGATGCAGACTAACACGGCTACCACTCTGAAGTGCTAGGGCAGTGGTTCTCAACCAGGGGTACATGTACCCTGGGGGTTCAAAGAGGTCTTTCAGAGGGTACATAAACTCATTTGCCTAGTTTTACAAAAGTCTACATAAAAAGTACTAGTGAAGTCAGTACAAACTAAAATTTCATACAGACAAAATGAGAAAGTAAGCAATTTTTCAGTAATAGTGTGCTATGACACTGTTTTTGACTGATTTTTGTAAGCAAGTAGTTTTTAAATGAGGTGAAACATGGAGGTTCTAAGACAAGTCAGACTTCTGAAAGGGATACAGTAGTCTTGAAAGGTTCAGAACCTCTGTGCTAGGGAATACTTTCCTTTTTAGCATCTGTGCCGCATTTCTTGAGGACTGCAAGAAACATCCCCTCCCCCTTAGTCTATTGAGTGAGTGGGGGAAAAACAAGTATTCTGTGACTGATTCAACAGCTGTTCATATATTTATATCAAAAGCAACACCTATGGAATATGCAAGTCTTTGTGACGAACGCTGTCTCTGGAATAAGAGAACCAAGGGTACAACGGATAGATAAAAAACAATGCTTAATGAAAACATATCATTATGAATGCAGAGAGGGGGATGTGGGTATATTTTCAAACTCACTAGCCGAATATGAGCTGAGACAGACTCTGCAGAGAATCTGCCAGGAGGCAACGTGGATAAATTTTTAACACACTTTTTTTTTTCTGGGCATTACAAGATCGTTTTCAGGGAGTTTAATCTTTCCCTGGAGGCTGCACTTTGCTATAGCAGATAACTAATTTTTGCTCAATCTCTTCTAGTAGGCAAAGGGAAAGACTGACTTCCTGTTCCACTTTTTCCCTCTCTCCTTTCCATTTAGGATACCTTTATTATTAGTTAATTAAGGAATTCACTGACAGATGTATTCTTATAGGGGGGAGAAATTTGGCTTGCCTTTCAAATGTCCTGTCTTGAGGAGAAGGATGTCCAAGCATATGGCCCAGTTGATGAACTTGTGGCCTCCATGACACATTCAGGTTTCATAGAATTGCAGCTATTTTTTTTTTTTTTTTTTTTTTTTAAGAAAAAGTAATTCTATTCCCTCATGGTTGCAATGCAAAAAACCTTCCAAATGTGAACAGGGTGTAAACAGACACTATCTCCCTAAGTTTGCAGATAACCGGTTACATTCTCTGTAATGGTTCTGAACTGTGCTGTTCCCTATTAATCTCATTGGAGCATCAGCTCTAAAAACAAGTAGTGACACTTCACTGTCAAAATTGACTACTGAATTGCTGAACATTCTAGTGCATGGAATAAGAAAGGATGTGAGAGTGAAGCCCTCAGGGAGACGAGAATTGAGTGGTGTTGGTGGGAAGGAAATGCAGCAGGGTGAACAGAAGACAGTCAGTCATAGGAAAAGAAACAGAATTCTGGGGAAAGAGAGCAGAAACAGAAGTAGTGGTGGCTTGTGGGGAGCAGGTTTTTGTCACTGAGCAATGGAGAATTACAGTAGAGGACTGGATAATATATACTTAAAGCCTGTTTTCGACTTCCCCTACTGTGATCTTCTGCTCTGGGGAAAAAAGTCCCGTCCTGCAGCTTCCTGAACAGGCCAGTGTTCCGAAAGATGCGTGCATCATGCACCTTTCCGGGCCAGCCTGCATTAATGTCAATGAAACGCCCACGGTGATCCACAAGCGCCTGGAAAACCATAGAGAAATACTCCTTCTGATTAACGTACTCAGATGCTAGGTGGGGTGGTGCCAAAATGGGAATATGCGTCCCAATCTATCGCCCCTCCACAGTTAGGGAAACCCATTTGTGCGAAGCCATCAACAATGTCCTGCACGTTACCCAGAGTCACAGTTCTTCTGAGGAGAATGCGATAAATGTCCCTTCAAACCTGCATCAATACGATTCCAGTGGTCGACATTCCCACTCCAAACTGGTTTGCGACCGATCGGTAGCTGTCTGGAGTTGCCAGCTTCCAGATTGCAATAGCCACCCACTTCTCCACTGGCAGGGCAGCTCTCAGTCTTGTTTCTTGTGCCGCAGGGTGGGGGCGAGCTCCTCACACAGTCCCATGAAAGTGGCTTTTCTCATCTGAAAGTTCTGAAGCCACTGCTCGTCATCCCAGACTTGCATGACGATGTGATCCCACCACTCAGTGTTTTTTTTTCCCCGAGGCCAAAAGTGGCGTTCCACGGTGCTGAGCATGTCCGTGAACGCCACAAGCAATTTTGTGTTGTATGCGTTACGCAACTCAATATCATCGTCAGACTCCTCACTGTCACTTTGGATCTTAAGGAGTAGCTCGACTGCCGTGACGTACTGGCGAGAGTCGTCAGCTTACTCCTCAGCAGTTCAGGCTCCATTTCCCACAGACCGAAACAGAACACAGATTGCGCTGCACAGAAACCGTTGAAAGATGGTGCCAAATGTGGACGGAAACACAGGGATTGGTGGGATGTGAAGCGATGCATCACGGGGTGTTGGGACAGGACCCAGAATGCCCCGCACCCTTCCCACAGCGCCAGAATGGGAAGAGAACTCTTGGGATAGCTGCCCATAATGCACCGCTCCCAATGCCGCTGCAAGTGCCGCAAATGTGGCCACAACAGTGCACTGTCAGCTGTCCGTGTGGACAGACTGCAGCGCTTTCCCTACTCAGATGTATGAAGGCAGGTTTAATTCACAGCGCTGTACACCTGCAAATGTAGCCATACCCTGAGGAATTTGTGGAGTCCTGAACTTGGATCCTTTCCCATAGTCTGTAATGAAACTCATGCATCCGAAGAAGTGAGGTTTTTACTCACGAAAGCTTATGCCCAAATAAATCTGTTAGTCTTTAAGGTGCCACCAGACTCCTTGTTGTTTTTGTAATGAAACTGTGAATCTAGCTCTCTGCACCAAATGAGTTTGAGGCTTCTGTTCTGGGATGTTTAGCAACTAACTTTCCTATTTTTGTTTTTGAGGGAAGAGGTCCTTTAGCTGGTCCTTGTTATGGAACTATTGATTAATTTTTACTTATCTGCTTTCAAAACTGCATCAAGCTACCTAGAGATGTGGCCTGGAGGAAAGTCTTAAAGGGGGATGCTCTTTGTTTTCTATAGCAGGAGGAGCAACCCAGCTGTTCAGTATTTATTACTAGATCATCTTGTAGAAATCAGCAGCTAATTCAAAATTTCTTCCTTTAACTGAGTGAGTAGACTCTGAACGTGAACAGCTACATTTTTTCATAAGTTTTGCAAGCATGATCCAAAAAACTTAGGGGTGTGTGTGTGTGTGGGGGGGAAGCACATTTTATCAGAGTAAAATTTAAATCTAATCTGCTTTCAGCCTTTGATGCAATTTGTGTCCAAGTTTAGTGAAAATGGAAAACATTCACTTTGTGGTTTTTATGTACTAGTGTAATACTACAGTTTTTAATTTGCAAAGAGGGAAAATTCAAATCTGCTTTTGGGGAATGAGGAGGAATCAAATGCTCAAGACTTCACCTCTATCGTAACTAAGCTCTTTTGGATACAAGTTATTAGATGTCTCAAAGTACCAACCAATATTTTTGAACTAAATAGTTTGAGGTGGTGGTTTTATTGAAGTCACTAATGTTCAAGACTAGCACAGAAATGGCCCACAATTTGAGAAGAATGAAGCTTTCCTGGCTTCTGTGGCTTCATTTAATAGTGGACATATAAATGTAAGATAAAATAGCTAACTAAACTGCTGTTGGTGTGGGTTTTTTTTAGACTTATTCTGGACTGTTCTGCGTAGTCATAAATCCCTACAAGAACCTCCCAATTTATTCGGAAAATATCATTGAGATGTACAGAGGGAAGAAACGTCACGAAATGCCACCACACATTTATGCAATATCTGAATCTGCATATAGATGCATGTTGCAAGGTAAGAACTATTTAAATATTACTTTGTTATAAATAGCTGAAATTGCTTAATGCACTTAATTTTAGGCTCTCTCTTGTCACACTAAAGCTTTGCCTTCTAATAAATATAGTAATCTTTAAACTTTTAAAGAAATATTTTTTTGCGAGTTGGAACAGAGTGACCTTTAAGAGTATGACTCCATGGTGTGTTTTCTTCTTGACTTCCAAAGTACCTGCCAGTTTGCTGCTGTGACTGAATGATAGACTTTGTAATTAGTGGTGTAATAGTAAACTTAAAGTGGAAATGGCTCCCTTCAGAACTAAGAAGTAATGACATTTGGGACACAAGAGGTGCTAATACACTAGGGAACATGTACTTCCAGAGGCACCAAAATAAGAATTAAAAGGTGTGCAGCAAAACTAAACTAATTAGTTTCAGAAACAATTGCTAAATGGGTACTTTCAAACTGTTTTCTGTACTCCTGTTTTAATGTCACTGCACACTATCCTGAGGTTTCTCAGTGGCTAAAATATTTATTTTTTATTTTTTTATATCATATATACATGCACGCATGGGGTAGTTCTAGCCATGTCGGTCCCAGGATATTACAGAGACAAGGTGGGGTGAGGTAATATCTTACTGACCAACTTCTGTTGGAGAGAGAAACAAGCTTATAGAGCTTTTCTTCAGGTCTGTGAAAGCTAAATGTAGACCCGAAGAAGAGGTCTGTAAGCTTGTTTCTCTCTCCAACAGAAGTTGGTCAGTAAGATATTACTTCACCCACCTTGTTCCACATGCCGATGGGAGGGATTCTAATGTTGGTGAAGGTACTCCACTCCCCAAGAGGTGGTAGCTAGATCAAAGGGAGAATTCTCCCGTTGATCTGACCTAGTGTTATCTATGCTGGGGGTTAGGTTGGTTTAACTATGTTGCCTGGGGGATGTGGATTTTTCACAATAATATGTTTGACCATAATCACATTTTGTGCGGGGGGGAGGGAGATGCTGTATTGTCTAAGGCCCAATTACTTAAGGTGAAGTCTTTTATTGGGTTAAAAAAAAAAAAAAAGTCTCAAAGATGAATTTAAAAACTAACACTTAAACTGCATTTAAGACAATAAGGATAACAAAACATAGCTCTAGATCAGCGGTACTCAAACCTCTTCATGTTTTAGATTATTTCAAGGGTGTGTGTGCATGGTTGGTTGTTTTTTTGGTCTGCTTTTTGGCCACATCGCCTCATCCCAGTCTTGGTTCCACATCTCCATGGCGACCATAGTTTTGGTCTACATAAATGTCCTAGGATAGTGAGGCAAGATGAAGATAAATGTTCATGGAATGAGTTTGGTTACTTTATATCCCTGTTTCCCTGCATCTCGTCTGTTGTTTCCATGTCTTGGCATGTAGGAATTTGTTTGTCTAATGTCACACTGACATTCTGGTGTGCCATCCGGAGTGTTGAGGTGCTGTCACTCCTGCCCTGCAACTTTGGGTGCTTTCAATGCTTTCCTGCTGTAGCTCTCACCTGGGTTGCTAACAGACAGACTGCCAGCAGGTAGGTCACACCCTGAGTGTCTGTGTATAGCCATAGCCCTGGTCCAACAACTTTGACCCCAGCAACCTGTCAGCAAACACCAGCCACACTCTGGCTTTCAGCAGGCTTCGTTACCACATGTAGGGTGACCCCAACACTCTCCCAGTCCCAGATTTTCCCCTAAAATGTGTTCAGCACTGTCCAGCCCTCTCCTGGACAGTCCAGAGACAGTAGGTCCATTGCCTGTCTAAGAGAACCAATATACAACAGTCTGCTATCTTAAATGGAGTTACCAAACAATTCAACACCAGATTAGTTTTAATTAAAGAATAAAACATGTTTGTTTAGCTACAAGGGAGATGGGTTTTAAGAGAGTACAAGTATAAGCCAGTAAAAATGAGAAATGGTTACAAGAGAAATAAAATTAAAAACACTTCCTAGTATTCAAACTTAACAGATGAGACTTGGTTCAAGGTGAAGTTCTTAGCACATGCTCCCAAGAACAGGGCTGACCCAATTTCAGGTCAAGAGCAAATGCTGTTTCTTTGTGTTGTCTTAAGTGACCGAGAAAGAGATGGCTAGGGAGAGAACTTGGTGTGTTTGCCCCTCACTTTCATAGATTGGTCACCTTTCTGAAAAACCTTTTCCTAAGGTTTACCCATAGATAAAGTTCATTTCCACTGTGGGGATAGAGACGAGGAGTCTGGTGGTGAAAGAGGTTCCTTGATGCTGTTTGCTAAAATGCAAATCTGTTTGTTCCTGCCCCCTCTTCTCCCCCCCTGCCTTTAAGAATGGCCACTAGGTGAATGCACACCTGGCTAGAGGCATCAGCTTGTGTTTTGTCTCTGAGAAACTGGTTTACCCAGACTTGTCTGGTAAACACACTGCAGATCTAATTTCAGCTTATGTTTTTAACTTTTCATAGAATGTGACTACACACGTTTCATCATATTATCGACCAGTGAGTTTAATTTTCAAATGATACCACACAAGGCATATTTTTGTACAAAGATTATTACAGTAGTGTAGAGGGTGTGAATACATGGGTGCATTCATTCACATACTCCTTATTTGCAGCCCTCACCCTTCTTGGCTCTGATCTCTCTAGGTTACTCTGTTTGGTTCTGCCTTTCTCTGTTTGTTTCCCAATTTGGTCCATGTTTACAAGAATAAAACCCTTGAATCAAAGAATGCAATTGCTAAACAAGATGCAGAAGTTTGACTTTGTGTTTGGCTGACGATAGCTTTTGGAACCCCAGAGTTCTGACTTGCCATTCAATGAGACAAGGTGGTTTGAGGCAATGTCTTCTATTGGACCAACTTCTTCAGGTTAAAGCTTGTCTCTTTATCCAATAGAAGAACTCAAGCATAAGCTTGAAAGCTTGTCTCTTTCACCAACAGAAGTTGGTCCAAGCAGATGTTATTGCACTCACATTGTCTCAATATCCTGGGACCAACACTGCAAAGTGCTGAGGTTTATGAAGTTTCACTGCATCAAGACTGGATGATTCATCCTTCATAGAAGCAGCTCCTTGGACCATAGTTTGAGAAATATTGATTTAGTACCACCTTTGTTTGCTTCAAAGGTGGTAGTGGGGAAAACTAGAGTAGATGGCTGTAACAGTGCCTTCGTGGGTCACAACTGAGAATACGAAATTCAGGACAAACTGCTGAGAAATAGGATGATAGAATATCAGGGTTGGAAGGGACCTCAGGAGGTCATCTTGTCCAACCCCCTGTTCAAACCAGGACCAATCCCTAGACAGATTTTTTTTTTTTTTTTTTTTTTTGCCCCAGATCCCTAAATGGCCCCCTCAGGCAGACCTACAGGTGGTTGTTCTACCATAAGATATACCAAACCAGCAACAAAAGTAAACTTCTGTTTCACCAAACTGGCTAACAAGAAGTCAGAAAAGCAGTCTCCTTAGGCATTCCAGTCCTGGATTCAACATCCAGACACCAGACTTAAAGATGAGTGGTTATTTAAAACCAGTTTAATCAAACAAAAGGTTCTTCTGATCCCAAAGGACCAACCATATACCCAGGTTAAGGTATAACTCAGATCTTGCCCAATAATCATGCCGTTGTCAATCCTTTAGTATCTAAAATCGAAAGGTTTATTTATAAAAAGAAAGGCGAGAGTTAAAATTTGTTAAAGGAATCAGATACATGCAATAATTGCAAAGTTCTTGGATCAGGCTTGTAGCAGTGATGGAATAAACTGCTGGCTTAAGTCAAGTCTCTGGTTGCTTCCAAATCATTGGAAGGTCCTCAGTCCTTTTGGTTATAATGCTCCCCTAAGTTCATAGTCCAGAGGCTTGAGCAGGAAAGAGGCAAAACAGAGATGTTTCCAGGGCCTTTTATAGCTTCTGCCGCGTGGAGGGAAATCCATTGTTTCAAACAAAGCCCTCAGCACAGCAAGTGGAAAATTACAGGTAGCAAGATGGTGTTTGGAGTCACATGGGCAAGTCGCATGTCCATGCATGATTTCGCTTTGTCACAGCAGGAAAGTCCGTTAAGTGTTGATAGGCATCTTCTATTGTGAGTTAAGTGGTCCGTTAAAGAAAGTCAAGGGCTTAACTTGAATAGCCCCTTCAAGATGTGCAGGTTAAATATCTTGTGGGTGCTACTACAGGAGCAAACATTTGAAATCCAGGTATAGAGCCAGTACTCATAACTTCAAATACAAAAATGATACATGCATACAAACAGCAAAATCACATTCAGCAAATCATAACCTCTCCATAGACACCTTACTTGACATATGTTGTACAACAGTGATCTATGTGGTCATATTTTATTAGATAATGTCACAATGGCATCTCTGGGTTTGAAGAAAAAATATAGGTCTCAGGCTTGAAATTTGATAGGTTTGGGTGGAAACTTAAACAAGGAAATTGCTTTAAAGAATTAATACTTTGTAGTTACTAAAAATCTGTGCACTTGAATAACCTCCACCTATATCGACCCATTGCTTTTCTTCCTTTCAGCAAGAGGTGGGAAGTGGTGTCAGCTAGTGGACTTCCCACTGATGTCTTACCTTCATGATTTCATTGCCAAGACAAAACAAGAATTGGGAAGTACAGATGTTGACAAACTGTACTTGGCTGCTTTGTGTTAGATCAAAGGAAAGGAAAGGCAATATTTCCTTTGCATTTGTAATAGGCTCCATTTAGTTATTCCTAGGCATTTCTTCAAGAACAAGATGGCAGGCAGGCTGCTTCTGAGACGTGTATCTTAGATACTTATGACCCCCGTTACTGTAGTATGTGAGTGCCTCAGTCTTTAATGTATTTTCACAGTATCTCTCTGAGGAAGGGATGTGCTACCATCTCCACTTCTTACAGATGGTGAAACTGAAGCACAGACTAAATGACTTGCCCAAGGCCGCACAGGAAGTCTGTGGCATAGCTGAACCCAAATCTCCAGAGTCCTGGCCCATTGCCTCCATAAGACCTTTTTAGCATGGGTCAGGCTAACATGACATTGCATTGTCTCAGTGAGGAAGTCCGAATACCACCAATAAAAATGAGACTAGTTTGAGTATGGTGGTAGACTTCTTGGAGACACAAGAGTAAGTTGTGAGAATGCCTGCCATTCTGCAAGAAAATCCAGGATTTCTTTTGCTAGTGAAAATGTTCAAGGATCAGTATGGTATACATATTTTCCCAAACCTGTTAGGTACAGGAAAATTTTTGCTAACCTTTTCTTATGTATCGGATCACTACAAACGTCCTCAGTCTTAAATAGAGGTTACAAGATGAAACTGGAGTATCATCTACTTTGTCGAAAGTAAAATGTTATTTCGTCAAATTCTGGAAAGAAAACCTAAGCCGGCTTCATAGCTGACCTAAAGCCAAAGAGCAGCACCGCAACGGCTACCTAAATTGTAAATCCTGTTTCTTGTTTTTATTATGTCAAATGTTTATGAGGGGACTGAAACGGTGCCGCTGACTTAGACATGTCAAATAATCATTGACAGGAAAGATTCCTCAGCACATTACAATCTTGAGTGTTTTGATATTGCAGTTTCAATTTCTGATAACTGGACTATCAGTTTCAGAGCCCAAATAGGAGGAGGGTAGGTCACTGTAGCAGTGGTGGTACAACCAAGCTCCACCTGTAAACCCAGCTGTTCCTACCTGAGGCACCAGGCGATGAGAATCACAGTAGATCACGTAGCTGTTCAAAATACGATTGTGTGCTCTGCTGTGTTCATCAGGCTTGGCTCATCCTCGGATATTCAGATATATCTTATCACTAAGGTATAGGTGAGTACCTAGGACCTTGGCTTTTGAAGCTCTGATTTCAGAATCTTAAGCTTTCACTTCGGAGAGGATGGCAGAACAAACAGGTGACAATTGTTAGTCATGTTGCTTAATGCACTACTTGAAAGTGTCCAGATGTTATCATCACAAGCATGGTATAATCTGTATAAAATAGGAACATAATCTGAAAATTCTGGGGCCCACACTTTTTGGAGAAAGGTTTCTTCATCTAGTACAAAGCATCATCCCTCTTAGGAGGAAATATGAGCTTCAATTAAAAAAAGCAACCTAATGTTCAGAGTAGTTAGGTGTTTTCTGAAAGAAACCCATATCCTTTAGTTGCTTCTCAGCAAGTTTCAGGGCGAAGAGGTGTGTGAAATGTGTATAATCTGTAGTTTCTTGGAAGTACTTTGAGTTTACAGCAATTTTGTTAATCTCGGTCTAATTCTGGTTTGAGGAAAGTACTGGTATTTGGTTTTTGCTTGTTCCCATTGTGTCTAGTTGTAGCAGCAACTTTGCTATTTTGTTACCTTCCCTACAATGGTGGGATGATTATTACTTGCTTTGCCACCAATTGAACCTATTGCAATGGAAAAGAAGTCAACACAGAAAGGCCTAATCTACACTATACCAGCCAGCTTTTACTAGCTATACCAGCAAACCCTCCTAGCGTAGAGTCTGCTCCTATGAGCAAAATTGTGCTTTTGCCAGTATAGTTTATACCAGTTCCCTGAATAAAATAAGCTAGACCAGAAAAGCACTTACTAGTTTGAATTGCCATTCCTCCTAGGAGCCCTAGTCATAGACATTATAATGGCAGAAGCCCTAGTGCAGATGCAGTTATATTGGCTAAAAAATGGTGCTCAGAACAATGAGGCCCTGGTGCACGACGAGGGCTCCTAGGAGGTATGGTAATTCAAAATAGTACCGTGTATACTCAATCATAAGACGGTTCGTTTATAGGCCGACCCATGCGCCCCTCCCTCCCCCAGATGGATAAGTAAAAATGGAAAATTTTTATAACCCGTTCATAAGCCAACCCTATAATTCAGGGGTCCGCAAACTTTGGCTCCCGGGCCATCAGGATAAGCCACTGGTGGTCAGAGATGGTTTGTTTACCTCGAGCATCTGCAGGCATGGAGGTAAACCTAAGTAAACAAAGTGTCCCGGCGCGCCAGCTGCTTACCCTGAGGGTTGGGACAGCAACTGGTGGGGAAATTTTTTGTGGGGGAGAAGCTGGGAGTCAGGGGAGTAACCCCTCTGACCACCCCCCACATGACCCCACCCCTAGCCCGGGACCCCCACACTTTCCCCATCTCATCCTTTCCCACCTTATCTGGGGAGCGCCAGGGGAAGATGTCTCATACCAGGCTGGAGCTGCTCCGGCAGGCTTGGCGGCGTGGCCACAGCCTGCTCCAGCAGGCCAGACCAGGTGGCGTGGCTGCAGCCTGTTCTAGCGGGCTCGGCCGGGTGTGGCTGCAGCATGCTCCAGTGCCCGGGTGGTGCAGCCACAGCCTGCTCTGGGGGGTAGGGCTGAGCAGCATAGCTGTAGCCTGCCAGCCCCGGACTGGCCCCGGCTCTTCCCTTCTGTCTCTGCTGGCTGTGCTGCCTCTCCTTGCTCCCTCTGTTGGGGGGAGGGGGCTGTGTCCCACCTCTCCCTCTCTATACCTGTTCATAAGCCGACCCCTGTCTCTGGTGCTTCCCTTTTTTTACTAAAAAAAATTTTGGCTCATGAACAAGTATATATGGTAAGTGATTTTTTTTTTCCTGGTCTAGCTTATTTTGTTCAGGGAACTGGTATAAGCTATATTGGCAAACGCACATTTTTGCTTGTAGGAGCTGACTCTATGCTGGGAGGGTTTGCTGGTACCAGCAAACTTTATTTTTCAATTGTAGATTCGGCTCTTTTCTGAGCTGAGGGGTGAAAACATTGTCTACTACCTGCTTCATGTCCCAGCTAAGGTCTAATGTCAAAAAGGTCAAAAAATCTCTCAATAATATGGAGACAATTATTTTCTTTGGTTCCAAATTGCAGTAATTTTGTTTTAGTTTCGCCTTCTCAGTTTGAGTATTGACAGGAGGTGTAATCTGTTCGCAAACATTCCAGGATAGAGTTTTTAATTTCAAAAAAGAAAGGAAAATTTTTTGTCTCCGTTCTTTTAGAATGATTAAATTTAGGACTTGCATCTGGAGGAGTGGATCCATTCTAGGAGATAAAACTGTAATAAAAATTAGTTTAATTTTTCCTATTCAGAGGTTAGAAGTTAACTGTAAATGAAATCTGTCTGGCCTCTGAGTTAGATGGTCTTTGCAGTCATGTTAGGAATAGGGTTTCTTTTTCATTTTGGAAATAGGCATCTTGCCATGTTGGCATTCCATCTGGTAGGGCAGTGTTTCCCGAACTTGGGATGCCACTTGTGTAGGGAAAGCCCCTGTCGGGCTGGGCTGGTTTGTTACCAGCCACGTCTGCAGGTCTGGCCGATCCCGGCTCCCACTGGCCGCAGTTCGCTGCTGCAGGCCAATGGGAGCCGCTGGAAGTGGCGCGGGCCGAGGGATGTACTCTGGTTGCTGCTTCCAGCAGCTCCCAGTGGCCTGGAGCAGTGAACCGTGGCCAGTGGGAGCTGCGATCGGCCGGACCTGCGGACGTGGCAGGTAAACAAACGGCTAGGCCTGCCAGGGGGTTTCTCTACACAAGCGGTATCCCAAGTTTGGGAAACACTGTGGTAGGGAATGAGTTTGTGACATGTTGCAAGAAGTCTGTCTGGGATATGGAGCAGGCTGTTTTGGGGGGGAACAAATGCATTATAGCTGAGCTTTATGTGGGATACTCAGCCTATAAATTTTAATACAATAAAGGCTTGGAGAACTTGTCTTAAAATAACCAAAAAGAAATTTAGATTTTTGGTAAGCAATTCTCTATGGGCCATGCCCAGCTAAAGAAAATGGTCTATAATAAATAAGTGGCTTCTCTAGGTAAACTCTTGCTTGGTAGAGTCCCTGCTATAAAAATGTATTGGGAAAACACATTTTGTTTAGGTTGAGGGTGAACCCATTTGTATTAACTTTGTCTCCATGTGCTCCAGGTGAATCCAAAGTCTTGCTAGGTAGCCTAAGGAGAATTTAACAAGTGGTGGAGACTACCCTCACACCCTTTTGACAGAGTGGACTGGTTCAGCCATGTGCATGCACTCACATCCAGTAGTGCCTGCTATTGGATTTCTAACTTGCTATATGCACGTTAACTGCTGCTACTTATGTAACTGTGCCTCACACTTGAATTGTTTAGTGGAGAGCAGTCTTTTCCCTTGATTTTGCTGTCAAACTCCCCCAGGGTCTGAAATAGCTAGAATTGGTTGGTCTTGAGGGTATGCTGCATTACCCAGCATGTGTGTGTACTGTATTTTGTTTTTCTGGCATTTTGGGGAGTAGTGTAGAATACTAGTGGTCTAGAACAGGTTTTTTTTTTTTTTTTTTTTAACTTTGGATATGTTGGGAGATGACACTGGAGTGTTGTACTAGTAAAATTTTATAGTATGCCTTCAAATAATGGCAGGGACTCTTTATATTGAAAATAAAATGGTTATGGGAATCTTGCTTTTTGGGATGTAAACTAGCCTTGTAATTTTGGGATTAGTGAATATAGTTTCCATTTGGTTGGTTCTAAAACCAAAGAGGAGGATATTTGACATGAATGATAAAACCAGAGTAGATGGTTCTTCTGGGGATAAAATGCCTTCTCTTTCTGCCACACACAGTTCAGCTCCAACTCTTTTGACAATTTAGCCAATTGAAATTTTCAGTTGAAGGAAGAATATGCAGGAAATAAGATGCCTCTTTTTTTCTCCTGGCATTATCAAGGTCTGAACATGTTGAGAAATTGTATTAAAATCTGGATTGTCCACACAGGTGAGAGATGCCTTATCTCCTTTTGCAGTAGATTCTGAAGTTAGCCATGCCCCACTGGCCACTTCCTTTACAATTGCTGATTTCCAAGGTATTTGTATTAGATCCATGTGCAAGACCAAAGTGAGGGATTATACAGACCTAAGCTGTAACATTAAACAACTCAAGACCAGTCTTTATATCGTGCAAATTGAGACTTCATTTCAAAATTAATGTGATGGGAGAACTGCTTGGAACATTCTGGTTTCATATCCTAGAATCAGATTAAAAGCTCACTAGTGCTCAACTTTGTGTCTCTCAAACTACATTCTCTTTAAATGCAAGTGTGTTAGGGCCCAAGAGTTTAAATAAACAATTGGGGCTTAAACTCCAAAATACCTCTGGTTCAGATTTTAAAAATCAAAGTGAGTGTGTGTGTGTGTGGTGTGTTTTAAGTCTACCAGCAACAAAACTTAACGTTGCTTGATCATCTGAATTAATCAATCATTGTCTTGCCTAGTGCTGGAAAGACTCCATTTTGTTAAACTGGAAACTTCACTGCACAATGACAGCTCTGTTACAGAGGGTTTGTATAGCTGGCAGTTAGCAGTGCTGCTGTCAAACTGCTTCTGTATTCTTGTCCTATTAATGTATTTCCTGTTTAGAAGGACCTTAAGTACTGCAGTCTGCACAGGTCAACTCTTGTGATGTCCTGCTGAAAGAAGGAAACTGGGTTGAAATCTATGCACTTGAGTGTGTGTGTGTGTGTGTCTCTTCCCCTCCTCCACCCTGTGCTTATAAAGCAAAAAGTCCTGTTCAGATAATAGAAATGTAGGACCCAAAGGGACTTCAGTAGGTCATCTTTTCTGGTCCCCTGTGCTGAGGCAGGACTCAGTATTCTTGAGACCATCCCTGGCCAGTGTTTGTCTAACTTGCTCTTAAAAAGCTCCAGTGATGGTGATTACCTACGGAGGTTGTGGAATCTGTTCCAATGCTAAACTACCCTTACAGTTAAAAACTTTCCTAATTTCTAACCTAAATCTCCCTTGTTGCTATTTAAGCCCATTACTACTTGTCCTGTCTTCAGTGGCTAAGGAGAACAATGTATCACCTCTTAACAACTTTTTACCTACTTGAATACTATCATGTGCCCCTCAGCCTTCTCATCTCTAGACTAAACAAACCTAGTTTTTCAATCTTTTCTTGTAGTTCGTGTTTTCTAGACCTTTAATTTTTGTGGCTCTCCTCTGGATTTTCTCCCAATTTGTCCACATCTTTCCCAAAGTGTGGTGCCCAGCCAGCACTGGACATAAGGCTCCAGCTGAGGCCTTATCAATGATGAATAGAGTGGAAGAATTACTACTTGTCTTGCTTAGAACACTCCTGTTAATACATCCCAGAATGACATACTTTTTTTTTTTTTTTTTTTTCAACAATATTAATGTTGACTCATATTTAGTTTGTTGCTTAACCTCTGGATGCTTTTCTGCAGTACCCCTTCTTGGCAGTCACTTCCCATTTTGTGCAATTGGTTATTCATTCGTAAGTGTAGTGCTTTGCATTTGTCCTTTTTTTTTTTTTTGAGTTTCATCCTGGTTTTTATTTCAGACCATTTCTACAGTTTGTCTAGATCATTTTGAATCTTAATCCTGTCTTCCAAAGCACTTGCAACCCCTCCAAGCTTGGTACTGGCCACAAACTTTAAGTATACTTTCTGTGCTGTTATCCAAATTATTTGAGGATATTGAATAGAACCGGACCTAGCACAGATCCCTGTGGAACCGTACTCAATAGGCCCTTCCTGCTTGACACTGAACCATTGGTAAAAACAGAATATGGTGTGTGTGTGTGTGTGTGTGTGTGTGTGTGTGTGTGGTTTTTTTTCTTTTCTTTTTTTTTTTTTCAACCAGTTGTGCAGCCGCCCATTAGTATGTTCATCTGGACTATATTTCCTTAGCTTGCTTATGAGACCATCAAGTGAGACCGTATCAGAAGCCTTTCTTAAGTTGGGATATCTCATCTACTGCTTACCCTGATCCACAAGGTCTGTTACTCTGTCAAAGAAGGATTCTAGGTTGGTTTGACATGATTTTGTTCTTGACAAATCCATGTGGACTGTTACTTATTATCCTGTAGGTGCTTACAAATTGATTTCTTTATTTCCTCCATTATCTTTCCGGGTACTGAAGTTAAACTGACTGGTCTATAATTGGGTTGTCCTTACTCCCCTTGTTATAGATCAGTATTATATTTGCCCTTTTCCAGCCCTCTGGGATCTCTTCTGTCTTCCTGGAGTTCTTGAAGATACCCACTAATGGCCCAGAGCGCTCTTCAGCCAGTTCCTTAAATATTTTAGGATGTATTTTGTCAGGTCCTGCTGATTTGAAGATCTCTAACTTGTCCAAGTAATTCTTAACTTGTTCTTTCCTTATTTTAGCCTTAGATACTACCCTATTTATACTGATGTTCGCTATATCATCCGACCACTGCTAACCTTTTTGGTGAAAGCTGAAAAGAAGGCATTTAACTCTTCAGCCCCTTCCCCCCCCTGCCAACTCTCCTGCTCTCTCTTCCCTTAGACTTGCTTCTTATGAGATCTTTCCTACCAGTTCTGAGTTTGCCAAAATCTGTCTTGAAGTCCATGACCTTTATTCTGCTGTTCTCCCCCCCCCCCCAGCTATTCCTTCGAATCATGAACTGATCAGTTCATGATCACTTTCACCCACCTTCAAATTCTCAACCAGTTCCTTCCCTTTTGTAAGAATCAAATCTAGATCAGCCTCTCCCCTACTTGCTTTCTCCACCTTCTATAATAGGAAATTGTCTCCAGTGTATTTCAAGAATTTATTAGTTAATCTGTGCCTTGCTGTATTTTCCCAATGGATGTCTGGGTTGTGATGGGGGACTTCAGCTACCAAGTCCTGTGCTTTGGATGATTTTGTTGGCTTTTTTTTTTTTTAAAAAAAAAAAGCCTCATCTACCTCTTCCTGGTTAGGTGGTCTATAGTAGACCATGCCATGGCATCACCTTTTTTTTTTTTTTTTTTTTTAACTCCTTTTATCCTTACCCAGAGATTTTCAACAGGTCTATCTCCCACTTTGATATCAACCTCAATCAGGTGTATATATCTTGATTATACTAGGCAACTGCTCCTCCTTTTTACCTTCCTGTCTTTCCTGAACAAACTGTACCCTTCTATACCAATATTTCAGTCATGTGAATTATTTCGCCCTCTGTAATGCCAATTATGTTGTAATTATTATTCACTAGTATTTCTAGTTTTCTTGTTTATTCCCCGTACTTCTTGCATTAGTATGAGACATCTAATCATATTGAACATGTGTCCTTTTGACGAAGACAATAGTAGGCAAAGCTGCATTATCTTCGTTAGCCAGTAAAGTGTATAAAACTTGATTCACTGGCCAATAAATCACGTTACTATTTTGGTTTATTTGTTTTATTAAGGGTATGATTGAAGATGTTTTAAACTGACAAACACTGCTGCAAAAAAGTTGCTAAATCACGTGTTGCTGATGAAATATTTTACACCTGTACCAGAAAAATGTGTGGGTAGTTTTTGTGAGCTCTTGAGTTCTAGGATTCATCCCTGAGAAGGCTCATCGCACAGTGTCCTGTGCTGTGACACCACGAGGTTAACACACGGTGCTTATTATTTGGTGACATAGGAGCGCTTTTGAAAAGTGTTGTAGCCTGTAAGGTACAGACATAACATTTCTATTCCCATTCTTTTGTTTCCCTTCCATTACTTTAATTTCTTCACTTGCTAGCATTATGCAGGAACAGTTGAAAGAGCAGCAGAATATATGCTGATTTGTGCACTAAACTTTAAACTTCCATATAACTAAACTATTTACATCAACAGAATCACATAGATAAGTGTGATGAAGGAACTAGTCGGTTTGTTTGCCTAAAACTAAATCTCTAGGCTGAGATTTTCAAAGCTACTTAGATGCTCAGTGCAGTGGGAATAGGGCTTTTAAATCCCTTTGGCAGCTTTGAAATGCTCAGCCCCAGTTTTTATACAACATGCAGGGCCAGCTATGCTGCTGAAAAGTGAATCAGTGAGGAAATGAAAGTTGGGGTTGGGACTTGGGTTTTACTTAAGGTACAGGAAAACTTACAGAACACATCTAATTGCTGACTTTCAGTGTTTTTTCATTTAATTGGAAATGGAGGACTGGCCTAATCTTGAGATAGTAGCACCAATTTGGGGATGTTACCTAGCACTTGTATTCATCAATAACTCAATTTATTCTTCTTCCTCTTCCCAAAATTTACTGCTGGTTTACCCTAGCTATACCTTATTTGTAGTCACTGTGTGGGATTTTTCATATGGCAGTTAGTTCAGTAGGTTAAAGCTAAATTTTCAAAGCAATGTCTCAGGTTGCTCAGGAGAATAAGAGGCCTGGTATTTCGGGTCTGTGTATGGGGAGGGAAGAGTGTTAGTGCTTGCCAAGGTCCATCGTGGTTTTGGGGGGGGGGTATTTTGCTATATTTACACTTTTTTTCATCTTGTTTCCTTGTTCTTTTGTTAAATATTAAATTAGCATTAATGTCATAGGACTGACTTTAATTCAACTGGGGAGAATTTTCATCTGTAAACAGTAGTTATGCCTACCACTAACTACTTTAGGTTAATCAAAGGCTGATATGGCCTATGGTTTTAGGGCCTACTGTCGCTTAGTGATTAGAAATGTAGAGTAATGCTCAATACCTGTTGTAAGTCTGTCCTTGGGAAGAAAGGTTTCAGAGTAGCAGCCGTGTTAGTCTGTATCCGCAAAAAGAACAGGAGTACTTGTGGCACCTTAGAGACTAACAAATTTATTAGAGCATAGGCTTTCGTGGACTACAGCCCACTTCTTCGGATGCATCCAAAGAAGTGGGCTGTAGTCCACGAAAGCCTATGCTCTAATAAATTTGTTAGTCTCTAAGGTGCCACAAGTACTCCTGTTCTTTTTTTTCTTGGGAAGAAAGCGTTTTCCTAGGATTTGGAAGACTAGAACTAAAATTACAGCACAAACTCCTTTCTGAAAATTAAATGAACAAGGAACTCTAGCAGTCTCTCCTTTGGATAGCCTCACTTTCTCAAATGGAAACCACGCTATGTAGCAAGCAGCATAACATGCTGTTAGGCTGAAAAGACTGGGAGGGAGCCACACAGCATTCTCTCCATGTTCTGTAAAGAATGCAAAACACCTATTGTCAGACATACTAAATCTATGATTAAAATCCCAAATATTTTCCATGATCGTGTTTTTTTTTTTTTTGTTTTTGTTTTTCTGGTTTATCACAAGAGTCCCACAATCCTTTCTACCCTGGTAGCCATTTTGCACTTCTGCCTACACAGAACCAGCTGCATGTCAAGCCTTATGTGAGGAATTTGTGAGTCTTTTTGTGTATTGTTGCAACATGTTGTCCAGCTGCCTATTGGAAATTGAAGGTAGACACTGGTGCATAATGTGAGGAATGAATAAGTGAAGAGAAAGCATTTGTTTAGTGCGGGAAGGGAGGCAACATACAAGAGCATTGCCAAAATCTGCTGCAGACAGGAACTGAGTAATATAAATTCTGTTCTGCTGAAACAAACTTCCAGTTCACTTCAAATCCAAATAGAAAGCTAATGGAAAACACTTGATTGTTAGCTAAGCTTATTGAACTTTTTTTTTTAAAAAAAAATAATTTTACCACAATAGAACCTCAGTTACGAACACCTCAGAAATGGAGGTTGTTCGTAACTTTGAAATGTTCGTAACGCAGAAGAAAACCTTATGGTTGCTCTTTCAAAAGTTTACAACTGAACATTCAGTTAATATAGCTTTGGAAAATGCTGCTTTCTCTCCTCCTTTTTTTTTTTTTTTTTTTAAACTTTAACACTACTGTATTTGCTGTGGGGGTATCTCTGCCTGATTGCATACTTCCATTTCCAAATGGGGGGAGGGGAGGTTGATTGGTCAGCTCATAACTCTGAGGTTCTACTGCATTTTGTTATCAGGTCTCTGTGGGTTCACACTGTGATGTGTAAAGTTTTTGACTATCTTGCTTTCTTGAGGGCTGAAAAGAATCCATCCTTAATTCAGTACTAGTTATATTTCCTAATTCTTGCCTTTTATTAGCCACCAGTCCCACAAAGGGCTTAACAATAAGCTTGAAGGATTTATTGCTCGTGCAGGAGAAACTGAGATGAATTCTTATCTTGTCAGCATACTACATTTTAGCAGGACTGCTAAGTGTCACACATCTTGCATGGTTCCCCACGCATTTTGCAGCTCTACCTGTAGGGCCCTACCAAAGTCACGGCCATGAAAAGTGCATCATTGATCATGAAATCTGGTCTCCTGTCCCCCCCCCCCCCCCCCAACAGTCTTGTGTGCTTTTACCCTATACTATACAGATTTTGCAGGGGAGACCAGTGTTTTTTTCCAAATTGGGGGTCCTGACCCACAAGGTAGTTGCAGGGGGGGGTTGCAAGGTTATTTTGGGGTGTGGAATTGCCTCCCTTACTTCTGTGCTGCCTTCAGAGCTGGGTATCTGGAGAGCTGCGGCTATTGGTCAGGTGCCCTGTTCCGAAGGCAGCGCCCTGTCAGCAGCACAGAAGTAACGGTGGCAATACCATACCATGCAATCCTTACTTCTGCACTGCTGTTGGTGGCAGCGACAACCCTGGGGAATTAGACCAGTCAGCTTAACTTCTGTAGCCAGAAAGATAATGGAGCAAATAATTAAGCAATCAGTTTGCAAACACCTAGAAGATAAGGTGATAAATAACAGTCAGCATTGGTTTGTCAAGAACAAATCGTGTCAAACCAACCTGATAGCTTTCTTTGATAGGGTAACAAGCCTTGTGGATGGGGCGAGCGGTAGATGTGGTATATCTTGACTTTAGTAAGGCTTTTGATACCGTCTCGCATGACCTTCTCATAAACAAACTAGGGAAATACAACCTAGATGGAGCTACTATAAGGTGGGTGCAAAACTGGTGGGAAAATCTTTCCCAGAGGGTAGTTATCAGTGGTTCACAGTCATGCTGGAAGGGCATAACAAGTGGGGTCCCGCAGGGATCAGTTCTGGGTCCGGTTCTGTTCAATATCTTTATCAGTGATTTAGATAATGGCATAGAGAGTACACATATAAAGTTTGCAGAACCAAACTGTGAGGGATTGCAAGTGCTTTGGAGGATAGGATTAAAATTCAGAATGATCTGGACAAACTGGAGAAATGGTCTGAAGTAAATAGGACGAAATTCAATAAGGACGAATGCAGAGTGCTCCACTTAGGAAGGAACAACCAGTTGCACACATACAAAATGGGAAATGACTGTCTAGGAAGGAGTACTGAGGAAAGGGATCTGGAGGTTATAGTGGATCACAAGCTAAATCTGAGTCAGCAGTGTAATGCTGCTGAAAAAAAGCAAACATCATTCTGGGATGTATTAGCAGGAGTATTGTAAGCAAGACACAAGAAGTAATTCTTCTGCTCTACTCTGAGCTGATTGGAGTATTTGTGTCCAGTCTTGGGTGCCGCATTTCAGGAAAGATGTGGACAAATTGGAGAAAGTCCAGAGAAGAGCAACAAAAATGATTAAAGGTCTAGAAAACATGACTTATAAGGGAAGATTGAAAAAATTGGGTTTGTTTCTTCTGGAGAAGAGAAGACTGAGGAGGGGACATAAAAGGTTGTTACAAGGAGGAGGGAGAAAAATTGTTCTCCTTAGGCTCTGAGGATTGGACAAGAAGTAATGGGCTTTAATTGCCGTAAGGGCAGTTTAGGTTGGACATTAGGGAAAAACTTCCTAACTGTAAGAGTGGTTAAGCACTGAAATAAATTTCCTAGGCAGTTGTGGAATCTCCATCATTGGGGATTTTTAAGAGCAGGTTGGACAAACATCTGTTGGGGATGGCCTAGATAATGCTTATTCCTGCCTTGAGTGAAGGGACTGGACTTGATGACCTCTCAAGGTCCCTTCCAGTTCTATGATTCTATAATTACAACACCATGACATTTCAGATTTAAATAGCTGAAATAATGAAATTTACTATTTAAAAAATCCTATGACCGTGAAACTGACCAAAATGGACCATGATTTTTTGGGGGGGGAGGGATAGCTCAGTGGTTTGAGCATTGGCCTGCTAAACCCAGGGTTGTGAGTTCAATCCTTGAGGGGGCCACTTGGGGATCTGGGGCAAAAATCAGTACTTAGTCCTGCTAGTGAAGGCAGGGGGCTGGACTTGATGACCTTTCAAGGTCCCTTCCAGCTCTAGGAGATGGGATATCTCCATTATAAAAAAAAAAAAAAAAAAAAAAAAAATTTGGTAGGGCCCTATCTGCATTCCCACAGACCCTCTGAGATGTTAAGCATTTAGCTGTGCCACCAGGGGTTGCTGTGGTACTTCCACTGCTAGCTGCCATGAAGCCTTTCTTGCCCTTTCACCACTCTCCCGTTGCTTCTTTTTGCAGGGAAAGGGTAGTTGAGAGGAGGAAGAAAGATGTCAGGGGCCCAGTACTGATACCAGTACCTCTTATCCCCTTTGAGCCCCAGACACCATCACCCTGCCTGTAGTTTTCATCTAGCATCCCCACCCAGCTACATCCAGCATCCTCAGGTGTCTATCATCAGTCCATACTCCCTCAAACACACAGGCACCCTAGCACCATCCAGCACACATCAGACACCTTGTGGTACTCCATGCACTTAAGTAACCCTAGCAGGTTTCATAAACATTCCTGTCTATCTCAGCCAGAGCTGCCAAGTTTTTGTGCAGTGTCGTATCCTGCCATTGCATAGTTCAGGATGTATTGAACGTAACCTGAAGATTATGGTTATCCACCAAACACTCAAATAGCTCATTTTACAGCTTGTATAAAATGTCACACACAGCTCTACGGAGATTGGCATCTACATGTTTTAATTACACCATACTCAATATTCCTTGCAAAGTGTCAAGTTATACAGTTTTGAAGCATTACAAATCTAGTTCGTGACTGACCATATATTCAGGGTTGGCAATTTCCTGGGGAAAAACTAGTTTAGGACAGGGCACTCGTAACTACTAGCTTAAAGTTATTTTCCCTAATTTTGCTGGTTTATTGGAATATATTAACAAAAATACTTAACAATTGGATAATAGTTTTTGCAGTAATATGGTCCCTTTAATTTTAAAGGAAATAAAATAAAAAAAACCCCTCCACTTAAAGCGGTATGCTATTGTCTTGACGACCTCAAACTGGAATTGAAACATCTGAATCTGGGAATTCCCCTTCTTTGTTTAGCAATGAAAGTTAGCTAACAAAACATGTAATTTTCATTGCTAAACAAAGAAGGGGAATTCCCAGATTCAGATGTTTCAGCTCCAGTTTGAGGTAAACTGGACTGAATAGTTAAGGCACTAGTCTGTTCCTTGATCTGGCTGGCTGAAGTACAACTGCTGCAGCTGAACTCCATGAGTACAGTGACTCAAGTAAAAATATTTCAATCTGAGCAAAGGTGGAAGACGACTTGTCCCAATTCATGGCTATTTTGAGAAAGTTCGTGAAGATGACGGAGTCTTAGATGCAGAAAAAGCAAAGAAAGTGAGTAGAAAGGCAGACGCTATAAAGAAACATTTTGCAGAATGCAGTGGGAAGAACAAAGACACTAGAACCACTGACTGGCTAAACACATGAATATTAGAATCGGACTCTGAGGATGAAGGTACTGGTAATACTGCATTGCCATTACCAAATACATCAAAAGAATGAGAGATCCAGGCTGGCCGCAGACAAGGAGGAAGAAGTACCAGTTTTTTTCAACCTCAAATGGATATGTATGTAACAAAAACCATACCAGAGGTGAAACAAAAGAGACTTGAAAATGGCTTTTTTTTTTAATGGCTGTAATATTCCCCTTTCTGTTGGATGCTCAGCTGCCTAAGACCAGGCTATAAATACCCAGTTGAAAGCAGGTAGCGGGGAACTGTTAGATGCAACTCCTGATGGCTTGAGGGTGGAAGCACACAAAGAATTACATGGAAAAACAGTTACATTCATATGAGATGGCTGGAGTAATGTGCACAATAAGCCAGTAATGGCTAAGTGTAGCAGATAAGGAAAACTGGCTTATATATCAGCGGTTGATATTGGAGACCAATAGACTGGAAAGTACTATGCTACACTGGCAAGAGAAGCCAAGACATTAGCAAATGAACTGTATGGTGGTGTTGAGCTTACCTGACAGACAATAAGAAAAAGATGCAAAAGATGAAGTGATTTGGAACAAGATGACTTTTGGTTACGTATGGATGTGCGTCACATTGGCTTTGTCTACTTGGACAAGACCCTACACCCAAGTGATTTAATGAAAAGTGTTGTAGATTTAGAAAAGCATTTTTGTAATCACCATCACTCTGGAGCCTGGTAAAAAGAATGCCCCGGATCTGTAAACCTCCAAATTCCTGGTGAGACCTGATGGAACATTCAACTTGCCTGGAAACATATGTTAAAAATCACGTCGGGATTGAGAGTGTTCACAAGGCAGAACTTCAGTGAATCTTTCAATCTTTTCAAACTTCGGATACATCCATTCAAAACTGAGGCATAGGCTCAGTCTAGCCACTACATCGAAGTTGGTCTTTCGCTACAGAATGCGTGTGGCCAAAATGGACCTGGATTGGTAGTCTGCAACTCTGCATGCCTCTGATTGCATAATGCTTCAAGCCTACAACAGTGTGCATTATTTTCATATGGTTTTGACTTCTGAAAACTGAAATGAGTCATGACCTATAAAACTTCCTTGAGAAAATACTGAACCAAAATGTATAGACACTCTGGTGGTCAATATTATAATTACATATTCGTGTTACACCCACTGTGGTTTTATGTTTAATTTGGGGTTGTACAAATCTCCAAATTTATGAAACTAAAATGAAGTGTAATATGATGTGCATTAATGAAACAGTTTTTAAAATAGCAAAATGCCTTAAACTGGGACTAAACTCCCCCCCCCCCCTTCCCCAGGGTGGTGGTAAAAAAAAAAAATTGTAAAAACCACCTCTGGTAAACCATGCCATTCTGAAAAGCATGTGAATCCATCTACAGGATGCTTTTCTAAAATACCAGTCATAGCACTAGAAACTATAGTACTTGGTTTCACATGACTGCCATGGTGCTGAATCAGGCATTACTGTGGTCATAGCTCTTAAATAAACATTTCTCCCAATAGTAAGAGGAACTAACTGAAAACATGAAACTGGCAGATAAAAATCTTACTGCATTTCTTGAAATAATTTGTAACGTGAACAGTTGCTATTAAAAACAGATATTCGGAGTCTCGTATAGAGGACTGTTTGAATGCAAAACTGGAGGAGGGAAAACTCTGTCCTAGAATAAACAGAGGAATTCTACAAATAGACTCCTTAACTAGATAAACTTTATTAGTGTGTTACAGGAAAATTCGTTACTCCTTGTGTGGAAAATGAGTTGGGCTCAGCTGGCTACTCCTGATGGGCCCGCAGTTGAATCCCCTCCATGCAATGTCAGCCTTGTCCCTGCCTAGCCTGGATTTTCTTTTTGCTTTTACCCCACTGTTAAAGACTGGGGGTGGGGGGAGTGGTACAGGTTAAGTAGAGAGTCAGATGGCAAGGAGTCAGTTTTTGGGTTTTTCGTTTGCCCAACAGAGGGCCTCTGGTGTAGAAGAAGCAGCCAGGGTAGAATAAACTGAGGATTCTTTTTATTCCCTGTGTTTCCTAACCAAGAATTGGGAAGGGGAAAAGTCACACTGCACTTTACAAACAACTAGACATCAAACCCTGTATAATTTCACTAACAAAATAGTTCAAACTTCTCATACAATGAAGCTGTACATATACAACTGAAGAAACATTTTTAGGATTAATGGTTGCTCCATTCCCATCAACTAGGTAACAAAGCTGAAGAATATTCTGTTTTGGGGAATACCGCAAAGAATTGCCATTTCAAAATGGCTTCCATTTGCATGAGCTTTAAGCTAAAAGCTGCCCTAGCAAAAGTGGCTAGTGTCTCCTGACTGCATAGTGGGCTACCATCTTCTTTGAAAGGAGCTTAGTTGTGGATCATGGGAAGTGATTGACACTTTAAAAGAGGGCATTTTAGCTGATGGCAACCTGTGGCCTCATTCTGATTTGAGAACAATGGGAGGTGGTAGCCATTTTGAAAGATGGTAATCCTTTGTGACACTCTCTGAAGGAGAAGACTTCTGTAAAATGATGAAAAATAAAGTTAGGAAAAAATAGTGGCAAAAAATGACCATAATCCTAAATATTTTTAGAAACTATTTGTTGTACCTTATCTGTTCTACAGGGGGAGGCAGGGAATCCCCAAATTGTATATTTTACAGTCTGAAGTCTAATTGTCTTCCTTCAAACTGAAGAATTTTACATGAATTCTCACCTAAGCCACCGTAGCCAACTACAAGAGACTAACTGCACTGGAATGTCATTTGAACATTGAGCATTAAAATAAATTATGAAAATCTACAAGAAAGATTGTAAAATGTCAACTTCTGACGGAATGGTAAGGTTTTACAATCCTTCTTGTAGATTATGAAAATCTATTCTAATACTGAAAGGTATGTGTTGTAGATCCTTGCTTAAAAAGACTGAGATCTGTAGTGCTGATTTCCAACTACCACTGCTTTTAACATGCAGTAGGGATCTATCAAGACTTGCCTAAATAAAATTTGAAATTGTCAATTTTTCTTACTTTAATGGGAAAATGTAGCTGTAGGATCATTTTACTTGATTTCAGAGTTCTAGTAAATAAATACTACTTTACAAGTAAAGAAATTGTAATACAAATGTGTAACAAGTCACATACTCAAGAGCTCCAGCTGGAAGCTTGCCGCTGTTTTGCAGACATGCCATTTTGTGGCATATCTACAATAGTGGAGTGAAAATGCATTCTTCTATATTGTGCTTTAAGTTTAGTTTTCTGGGACACTTTCAGTAATCTAAACACTAGTTTAGATTGTAAAATCAAAATAGTAAATCGCAATTTAGATTTTTTTTTTTACAATTTTGAATTGAGATTACTTAACGTTCTAAAGCAATGTGTAATAGCTAGTCTGGCAGAAATTTTTCTCTTAAATATATTTTGCAGCAGCAAATTTGAATAGATCAATGTCTTGCCATTATGTGTAGTTTTTAAAAAACAAATGCCTGCTTTTTATAGCCTTTGCTATTGAAACACTAAAGATTACTATACAACTGAGTACTGTAGTTATCAACAAATTACTTTCTGTAGTGAAAATAACGTCAAACTGGAAAGTGCTTCACTTATTTTAGAACTGAAAGATACTTGCCACTAGCTCACTGGTAAATGAGTAACAGAACTGGCATCCATTCAGTTTTTAATTCTAAAAACTAATACAATAGCATTCAGATTTTAGTGGTATCTCTTCTTTGTTAGTCTTGTTTTGGCACATGGATTTAGCTACTGAAATCACAAAAAATACACAAGTCTTTGTCTAGCCATTGTAGGAAGCTTGTAAATTTCAGAAACTTCTAATCTTTTAGTTGTCAGTACAAACTAATGAAATTCTGGAGTATCTGTGACAGTGTGCTCACATTTGTATAAGATTTCTATTTCTCATGGGATATGTAACTCTATTGGCAGCACAGCTACCTTTTTCAATTCTGCATCAAAATGGCTATAACACCAATTCAGTGTCTGGTTGCTTTCCCTAAAGTTGTTACTCTTGTTGGTGACAGCAGCATGAGTATGACTAGAACCCGTTTTCACTACAAAAAGAAGATCTTTAGCTATAAGCATTCTACTCTGTGCAGACATTCAAACTGTCCTATAAATATTTAATACCTCGCATTTCTGCCTTCCATAAAATGTCATCAAAAAGTATTGCTAAATTGTAGCATTTAACTTCTGCTTGTGGCTAATATACTCTGTACACTTGCAATATGTCTTTTTCTGTGTAACAGAAACCACTGCCTTGTTGAAAGCTTATTTAAAGAATAGCTGTATTGATTTATTCAGATGGGGAAAAATAGTAACATGCCTCATATCAGCATTGTGATATTTATTTGAGATTAATCTAAAATGGGATGCATTTAAAATGGTTCCAAGAATTTCTCGTTTAGCTAGTTGTGGTGGTACATGGTAGTCGTTGGTGTCTAGACACTTTCCACAACCTTTTGAGAGGGCAGTTAATTTTAAAGATTACTGAACTGTACTTTGAATGAGGAACAGAAGTAGTTCATTAGAAATTCTGGCCTTCAACCATTCTCTGCTCTAATGTCTGCTTCTTGGAGCAGCTTCTCCTGGAATCCACAAGGGGAGAGGCAATTCTTGATTCAGTTCTAAATGTAACACAAGGTCTGGTCCAGGAGGTGAATATAGCTGAACTACTCAGTAATAGCGACCATAATGTAATTAAATTTAACATCCTTGGGGGGGATGCCAAATAACCCCCCCCCCAGTAGCATTTACTTCAAAAAGGGGACCTACACAAAAATGAAGAAGCTAGTTAAACAGAAATTCAAAGGATCAGTCACAAGTGTGAAATGCATGCAGACTGCGTGGAGAAAACATTTAAAAAGACTATCCTAGAGGCTCAGCCTAAATGTATTGCCCCCCCCCCCCAACAGTGAGAGGACCAAAAATAGCCAACATGGGTAAACAGCAGAGTAAAAAGAGATGGTTAGAGGCAAAAAGGCATCCTATAGAAATTGGAAGTCAAATCTTAATGAGGAAAATAGAAAGGAGCATAAAGCTTCCCAAGAGTCAGTGAGGCCAGGCCACTGGAGGAATGAGGTGCTGATAAAGCATTTAAGGAAGACAAGGCCATTGGGAAGAAGCTAAATGAATTCTTTGTACAGGTCTTCACTGCAGAAGATATGGGGGAGATCCCCCACATCTGAACCATTATTTTTAGGTGACATATCTCAATCTGAGACAGTTCCTCAGATATCAATAGAAGAGGTATTGGAAAAAATTGATAAATTAAGCTAAAGTCACAAGGACCAGATGATATTCACCCAAGAATTGTGAAGGAATGCAAATATGAAATTGCAGAACTAACTGTGGCATGTAACCTATCGCTGACATCCGCTTCTGTACCACATAACTGGAGGATAGCTAATGGAATGTAGCTCCAGTGGTGATCCTGGCAACTAAAGGCCGGTAAGCCTAACTTCAGTGCCTGGCAAATTGGTTGATGCGATGGTAAAGAACGTAATTATCAGACACAGATGAATATAATATGTTGGGGAAGAGTCAACATGGCTTTTGTAACAGGAAATAATGCCTTACCAATCTATTGGAATTCTTTGCGGGAGTCAACAAACATGGACAAGGGTGATTCAGTGGATATAGTGTACTTGGATTTTCAGAAAGCCTTTGATAGCATCCCTCACCAAAAGCTCTTAAGCAAAGCAAAGAGTCATGGGATAAGAGGGAAGGTCTTCTCATGGATCAGTAACTGTTTAAAAGACAGGAAACAAAGGGTAGGAATAAATGGTCAGTTTTCAGAATGGAGACTGGTAAATAGCTGTGTCCCCCAAGGATCTGTACTGGGGCCTATGCTATTCAACATATTCATAAATGATTTGGAAAAAGGGGTAAACAGTGAGAGGGCAAAATTTGCAGACAATAAAAATACTCAAGATAGTTAAATCCAAAGTTGACTGCAAAGAGTTAAAGGGATCTCACTAAACTGGGTGACTAGGTGCCAAAATGGCAGATGAAATTCAGTGTTAAGTGCAAACTAATGCACATTGGAAAACATAATCCCAACTATCCATACAAAATTATGGGATCTAAATTAGCTGTTCCCACTCAAGAAGGAGATCTTGAAGTCATCCACTCCCTATGGAGCAGCAGTCAAAAGAGATAAGTGTTGGGCACCAGAAGATATACTGGAATTGGAGAAGGTGCAAAGAAGGGCAACAAAAATGATTGGGGGATATATTACAGCTTCCATGTTGGGAAAGATTAAAAAGACTGGGACTGTTCAGTTTAGAAAAGGGATGGGTGGGTGGAGGGAAAGGATAGAGGACTATAAAATCATGAGTGGTCTAGAGAAAGTGAATAGGGAAGTATTATTTACCCCTTCACATAACAAATGAAGCAGAGGTCACCCAATGAAATGAACAGTCAGAAACAAACAAAAGGAAGTACTTCACACAATGTACAGTCAACCTGTAGAACTTGTTGCCAGGGGATGTTGTAAAGGCCAAAACTGGGTTTGAACTGGATTAAAAAAAGAATTTAGGTAAGTTCATGGCAGATATGGCTGTCAGCCAAGATGGTCAGGGATCCAACCCCATGCTCCGGATGTCCCTAAACTTCTAAGTGCCAGAAACTGGGACTGGACCACAGGGGATGTGGATCACTTGAAATTGCCCTGTTCTGTTTATTCCCTCTGAAGCATCTGGCAGTGGCCACTATCAGAAGACAGGATACTGGGCTAGATGGACCGGTGATATCACTCAGTATGACCATTCTTATGCTTCTGCTAATTAACATACCCATCTGTGCAGAGACCTTTTCTGATCTGTAACTGTTCCTGTATATCTTGTTTCTCCATGGATCATCCATGTAGCCAGAGCACTGAAAATACAAGTGCTAGTCACAATGAGTGCAGGAGCACTTCCGGTATGGTTAGTGATTCTGTCTTTCTGTCTTCCATTTGCAATTGAGTTATAAGCTGGTTTGATGGGATAACGTGATTTTAGTCAATCAACAGCGTGCCATCGCGGGTAAATAGTATCAATGGTCAAAGAGGGTCTGGCTGGAGAATCTTGCCTGCATGCTCGGGGTTCTACTGATCGCCATATTTGGGGTCGGGAAGGAATTTTCCTCCAGGGTAGATTGGCAGAGGCCCTGGAGGTTTTTCGCCTTCCTCCGCAGCATGGGGCGGGGGTTGCTAGCTGGAGGATTCTCTGTGACTTGAAGTCCTTAAATCACAGGATTTGGGGACTTCAACAGCTGAGTCAAGGGAAGGGGGTGGGTCAGCTTTTGTGGCCTGCATCATGCGGGAGGTCAGACTAGATGATCATACTGGTCCCTTCTGACCTTAAAGTCTATGAGTCTGAGTCCCAGTCCTGCAAGCGCACATCTGGCCAACTCAATACAAGTAGTCCCAAAATTACCAAACTTTGCGAGTGTCTGCAGAATTGGGCCTGTAATTTCAAAGTATGCCTCACATGGTCACTTGGTAAAAGTCATGTTCCCTGGTGGGCAATACAGGTCCTGTTTGGGCTCATAAGGAATGGTTGGAAGAAGGGTCATGCTATGTATCTGTTTGTGCATCTGATGTTGCTTTTAATACCTAATATTTTGCCTTCACTTTAATGTTTGCTCCTGATACACTGAATATGGCTAGAATTAGAGAACGATATCTCCCATCCCAACCTGCCACAAACAGTACATTAGAATTATTCTTGCAAACCAGTTGGCACTGCTTGATCCCCTTCTACTGGAATTGTTCAGTGGCTGTAGCAAAGAACCAAATACAAGGAGACACTAAATACTGTATTTAGCACCTCGAGCTCTTAAATCATGTGTTTTTCAACCAGGAGCATTGTCAGGATTTTAAATTGAAACTTTCTTTACAACCATCCTCGTACTTGGTGTGGGAGGTGTTTACTTTAAGATGTGTTTGTACTAGGTACAGGCTTCTACTTTTGCAAGGACCGAAGCAAAGGAATGGGACATGAAGCATAGAATGGAAGCTAGAAGAGAACTGGTTTAGGAAAACCAACAGCTGTTCTACATTGTGGTACCACTTAGCAGTTTTAAGACCACTTTTTAAGTCCACCATTTTAAGACCACTTTTCACCACCCTTGGACAAAAAATAAAAATCTTCCTGTAGCCTGAAATGTTGCACGCATGCTATATGCCAATTTTTTGGGAAGTCTGAAGTAAATCAGGCAGATATTTCCAAGTAGTGTTTTCACATCTTCAATTTAGTTATATTTTTTGTCTTGTCTTTTCAAAACTCAAACTTCAGAGCTTAAAGACTTCAAAGTTCTTTCATACTTAGTTTTCACTGGGGATATCAGTTTTATTCTGTGTAGACATCTAGTGATTTACTGCATTTCTAACCCACCCCACACACTGGAAAATCCACATCCTGATTTGGGGGTTTGAACATTTTCTCTGTATACAGAGATACATTTCTACCCACATGCTGTAACTTTTCATGCACTGCCAAGAAAAGCCACATGCCTCTATAATTGCAGATAATACTTTAATGTACAAACCACACTCAGTATATGGCAGACAAGCAGTCAAGTTCAATCAGATTAGACTGGTGCTTGTTTTTACTTTTTCAACCTTAAGGAGTCACTTAGCTTTAAATCAAGGGCAAGTGTCCCTGGTTAACTTCTTGGTTTTGGTTTCAGCTTCTTTAGGTATGGGAACTGCAATTTGCAGAGTCTCACAGCCTGTGTAGTAGCCTCCCAATCCAGTAAACCTTGATTGAGATATGCAAGTAGGTCTGCTAAAGCTGCTGACTAGTCCAGGTACTTAGTCCGACACTTTCCAAAAGCAGTTTAGGGGTCTCACCATCTTTTGTCTCACAGAAAATAGATATGAAAGATAAACAATAGATTTTTGGATTACCTCTTAGCAGTCTTTTGCAGATAGCCCTGTGTATTACGGATTCTCTAATTACAGTTTTGAAATGGGTCTCTTACCCCTAATGACTTGCAATATACATCTGGGCTTCCTAAATCTCTGAGTAACGTATGTTTTATTGCAGGAAGGGTCTGAAGGCAAATCTATAACTCAAATATACAGATGAAACAATCCTCTTTTTTTTTTTTTTTTTTTTTTTTTTTTTTCCCTTTTCTTGGGGGGGGGGGGTGTCAGGTGGGCAGGCTGTCATGGAAAAAGTTCCAAGGACCCTTTTTGGTTTCTTGTGTTGTGTATATCCTAGTTGAGTAACAGAGAAAACAGGTCAACTGCTCCCTCCTGCCTGAGTCTCTTTTTAGAGGAGACAGCTGGCTATTCTGCTTCAGTACTTGTAATGGTACTAGTTGGTACATGAAAGCTTTATAAAATTAGTTTATATGATTTGGGTTTTGATTTCATATTCCTCCATACTTAGTAGTATCTTGGAGTCTAGCTCCTAAAAATCGTTGGCCAAAACTATCCAAACCCAACAAAATTTTACTTTGCTTCTTGCAGCAAAGATACAGTTGAGTTATACTGTGATATCCCATTTTAAAAAAAAATACCATGTGTCTAGACTTCAAATCCATTAAGTGAAATCATTGGATTCTAGGGGGAGGAGGGATGGCAGGAAGGGAGGAATCACATGTTTCACAGCAACATAATTGTCGTCCTGCCTGTCCACCTTTAGTGCTTCAAGTCTAGAACTGTTTTCCTAGAGAGAACAGCAGTGATCAGTTGCTATTTGATGCTTTTTTCTGAGTCTCCCTACTTAATGTGTCATGCATGGCCAGCAATTCATAAAGATCTCAAAGGTTTAAAGAATGGCACATCACTTGTTTTGAAGGACAGAAAAGGGACCTTATAATGAGGACCCTTGAAACATGGAATTGGTCTTATTCTGGAAGGCTCAGGGGTATATCCCTTAGTCTTGAACCTTACGTTCAAACAAAATAAGGTTGACTTGTTTGCAGAGGAATTCACTATTATTACGAAGGATATGATTTAGTCATGGAGATCACAGTTGTCACAGATTCTGTGACTTTACCGGACCTCCGTGACTTCTTTGGCTTCAGCTGGGACTGTGCACCCCTGCCTTGCACATGGGGCTACAGGACTGTGCCCCCTGGGGCTGGGGCTCTGCTCCCCTACCCCACAGCTGGGTCGGGAGCCAGGACTGTGTGCCACCCACTCTCCTGCCAGGGCTGGAGCTGTGCACTGCCCCCTAGGACCGCAGATGGAGCCATACGCCCCTGCCTTGTGGCTTTGGCCAGGGTTGCAGCTGTGCACACATCCCTGTGGCTGTAGCTGGAGCTGTGCACCTGTGGCCAGCTCCAGAGCCGGCGCTATGCGAGCTAGCTCGCTCCCCCTCCTATGGTGGTGGTGCTCTAGCTGTCATTCATGTGTGCCCCCCCTCCGCCCCCTTCCGCTCTGCTCCCTGGTTATTTTTAGTAAAGCCACAGAGAGGTCACAGGCTCCTGTGAATTTTTGTTTATTGCCTGTGATCTGTCCATGATAAAAATCTTAACCTTAACAATTACCCATTAAAAATAAATAATTCTACTGAAATTCCCTCATGAGTTTGCAGTAGATGACTACCAGTTATTCAGTGATCATTATGCAGATGGCGATAGAACCAGTTTGAGAGAAGGCTGTGTGTGTGTGTGTGTGTGTGGGGGGGGGGGGGGGGTTAGGGGGGGGGGGGGGGGGGGGTGGGGGGAGGAGGTGGGGGGGGGGGGGGGAGAGAAAGAGTTCTTTAACTAACTGAAAGACCAGAAAACTTTATGAAGTATTTTTCAGAAGAGCTGTTAAAGTAGAAGGAGCATATATTGAAATGCAGTATGTAAAGATGCTGTAACTTACAAGAGAACCATTCACAGTTAATAGTGCATGTCCTTCAGGCAATCTTTTCAACGCACAGTAGTGTGTATTGTGTGCTGAGCAGTATCCTGTTGCACAGTTCAGTTCTGTTCTCTATCTAGCTAGGCATCCTGTTGGCAACTCTCTCTCTTCTGAATAAACTGAATTAAAACAGCACTTATGAGCTTCCATGTTCACAAGAAAAAGCTGTAGCTGGGAATTATCATATTGGCTGCAGACGTTCTTGCTTTTTCCAAGTACTTAAAATCTTGTTTGTAGCCAGTGAATCTGGGACACTGTGTAGGGAACATAAAACACTAAAAGTTTCAACTAGTTTCATTTTCTCTCTGAAAATAGACTACTATATAGTTAAAAAAAATGGATTACTAAAATGAAAATAATTTTGTATATAATATTTATTTTAGTTTAGTCTGCACTGGCCAGCGCTTTCTGTATAGACAGTTTAATTGTTTCCCTGACTAGTCAGTCTCTCTTCTCGCTGAAAAGAAGACCCTTTATAAATAAACAAAGAGCTGAAAAACATCTCTCCTCCTCCCTCTCCCTCCCGCAATTAAATGACTTCAGGATGCTACTTAAAGACCACACCATCAAACATAATTGATTTTTTTTTGATTTTTTTGATTGCTAAATTACAAAAAGTTCAAGTTTCTGAATGTCCTTTTAATATAACTTTGTAGCTTGCAATTACAACAAAATATCAGAAAAAAATCACAATCTATATTCTTTCTTCTTTGTTTTGCAGACCGTGAGGACCAATCAATTCTTTGCACGTAAGTAAACAAAATAATAAGTTGGCTGTTTTTTATCATATTAGTGATAGTACAAGGAACTTCGCTACTATTGCCGGGATAGATTACTCTTAGTGTTTCTCTCAGGAGCTGCTTGTAACAATTAGCAACACATAATATAAAATCTAATCTAGTCTGGTATAGAGATGTTGACTCGTTCATAAAATGGTGCATTTGAACTTTGTCCCACTATCAACTTACTGAAAGTGTTAAATAGCATTTACCACTCAATAAGCATAATATCTTAAAAAAAAAAAAACCATCATAAATCAAACAAGTGAATCTCTCTAACTTATAGATCATTAATATTCTGATAATGTTAAACCATACTGTAACTATTCAAAGTGTAGAGACTAGCTGAATAACTACAATAAAATCAGTTGCCTACTTGGCAGGTTCAAATTCAAAATTCACTCAAACTAAGACGGTCTTTTTAAAAATTTTTTGTTTGTCATCATTTATCCTATATTATTGGTGGCATATAGTGCAAGGGATCTGGTCCCCGCTCCCTGGGGCAGACTGCAGTATAGGCCACTCATCACTGGCAAGGGGGGTTTGGACCTGCTGCCTTGGATTAGCCCTGGGCTGCCCTCTGTAACCCCCTAGTACCTGTTGGCCTAAGACTAGGCCGCAGCCT
The DNA here is from genome assembly GCF_013100865.1 of Trachemys scripta elegans. Lineage (NCBI taxonomy): Eukaryota > Metazoa > Chordata > Testudines > Emydidae > Trachemys > Trachemys scripta. The sequence continues at coordinate 11,880,619 of NC_048311.1, read as the reverse complement.
GGGGTTTTCCAGGCTGGAGTTCCCCAACCCTGCTCCACTACAGGTACCCTGTGTCTAGCTCCCTGCAGCCAGGCCCTTCTCTCCCTGAATGCAGAGAGAGACTCTGGAACTCCTGGCTCCCAGCCTTTTTATACAGGCCAGCTGAATCTGTTTGGGGCGTGGCCCCAGCTGCAGCCACTTCCCC
>NC_048311.1:11861815-11880335 GCF_013100865.1 Trachemys scripta elegans | reverse complement strand
CCCCCCCACACACACACAGCCTTCTCTCAAACTGGTTCTATCTCAGGCCCTTCCAGGCAGGAGCAGGTGTCCACCCTGCTACAGGCACCCAAAGCTTAACAGACTGGATCCCTGCCTATCCAACCAGAAGCAAAAAGTCTAATATTTCCCAGCCTACAAAGTAATATCTAAGAAGCTGGAGAAGGATTGGGTTTCCCAGGGTAGGAGATGGTACATTCCAAATGCAGGGCTACCCTTCACCCTCTCATTGAAAAATGAGATAGGGCCAGTAGTGTTCAAATGACCTATTGTTTTACAAAACAGAAAAACTCACTCTATGAGGAGGACAGCTTTAGGACAATGTCCCCCAAAGCAAGAATAAACCCTTTGCCCTGCTTTTGATGACTGGAAGCTCCCAGAAAGGGCTTGCTTTCTAGCAGGAGCAGACAACCCAGCAGCTGTTACTGAAGTTCAGTGGGAGCCTCTCCAGTGTAGCACTACACAAAATCAATATAGCTTACATTAAATGGATTAAAAACTGGCTAACTAGTAAATTTCAAAAAAGTAACTGTAGATGGAATCTTCATTCAATGAGGATATTCTTGGTGCAGTCCCACAGGTTCTTCGTTTATTGCTATTCAGTATCTTTATCAACGATCTGGAAGAAAATATAAAATCTTTACTACCAAACTTGCAGATGACACAACTGGTTGCAGTATTAATAATGAATGGGGCAGATTGGTTCTAAAGGCTGACTTGAATTGCTTGTTGAAATGGGCTCATTTAAACAAGGTGTATCTTAATAAATACAGGGTCATGCATCTGGGGACAATGAATGTAGGTGACACTTCCAAGATGTACTGGATCTTGGAATTGCAGTCATACTGAACAGGATTTAGGGATCATAGCAGATAACCATTTGAACATGTGCTTCCAGTGCAATGCTGGAGTTAAGGAGATCAATATGATCCTCTGTATAAGCAACAGAGGGTCCTGTGGCACCTTTGAGACTAACAGAAGTATTGGGAGCATAAGCTTTCGTGGGTAAGAACCTCACTTCTTCAGATGCAAGTAATGGAAATCTCCAGAGGCAGGTATATATCAGTGTGGAGATAACGAGGTTAGTTCAATCAGGGAGGGTGAGGTGCTCTGCTAGCAGTTGAGGTGTGAACACCAAGGGAGGAGAAACTGTTTCTGTAGTTGGATAGCCATCCACAGTCTTTGTTTAATCCTGATCTGATGGTGTCAAATTTGCAAATGATACAAAGTAGAAGTAGTGAGGTGGTATGGTCTCTGTATATGGCTCTGGTAATTTAATTACTGGAATACTGTCTAGTTCTGGTCCACATATCAGAAATGTCAAAATTAGAAAGTGTGTTTAGGACAGAGCTACAAGAATGACTTGAGGTTTGGAAACATCTCTTTATATGAGACTTTAGAAGCTCCATCTCTAACTTATCTGAGAGAAGGTTAAGGGGTGACTTGATAATCTAAAAGTACCTACTTGGAGAGGCGATCTCTAATAACACTTGAATCATAACCAGATCTGGTAGTTGGAATCTGAAGCTAGACAAGATCAATCTGGAAATAAGGTACAGGTTTTTACAGTAATGTTCATTAACCGTTGGAAGAACTTACCTGTGTTTCTGAAGTTCCCTCTATTGCCTGTGGCAGCAAGACAAACTGGCAAGTGTCTGACCTGGTAGTTCTTACCTCCAACTAAATCTCTCAATGCCTCAAAAATTTTCAGAACTTCTCTGCTCTGCTGATGTAATGCCTGTCTGAACTGAATATTGGCTGCCAGACACCCCTCGCGCCCCCCCCCCCCCCCCGGACTCCTCAAAATGGTGGATTTGAAACCTACGGGTTTCAGGTCCTTCCGATCCGGTGATGGACAAATCCCCCAAAAGATGGACAAGATGGACTAATTCCTCTCTTGTTTAGAACAGTCTCATATAATGAATTGATGTTTGTCTATATTTCTCTTTGGGTATGCACAAACAGTGCAGCTAAAGCTTCCTCCTCTTGGGGCAATCTATTAAATTCTCTTCAGTTCTTAAGGAGACTAACACCTGTCACCCAACAACAGAAAACCCAACTTTGTCCAGTGCTCAATCTAGCAGACAAGTGACCCCCAAAGACCAGACTGCAACAGAGAAGACTGCAAAAGAAAGACCTGGCTCCAGCACATATGCCCCTGGTGCCAAAGCAGACCACATGGCTTCAGACATTGGCACCAAAAAGGACATAGTCCCAGATTCTGGTAGTAGAGGTGTTTAAGGGGTGCCACTCCAAACAGAGGGCTGAGACTCCAAATGGAACTCCGTATTGTGTCACAGAGTTTTGATCATGAAAAGCCTCTGGATGCAAATCCACCAAGCCCCGCATGATGCCAAAGGCTGGTGAAGAAGGGCAGCCTACAGCACAGAGTAATATTTCTCTGGCACCAGTCCCAGAGCTGTGGTTGCACCTCTCTACATTGAGATCTGTAGCAGACAGTGTACCTCTAAGTGAACCGGGACAGTCACTGGCACCGTCACTGGCACAGAGGTATTTATCTGTACTGAGAGTGCACTGCCCAGAGAGGAAGTCAGTCTCTCCATTGCATGTGTTCTCCCAATCCTCAAACAGGAAACTCTATTCTTTATGGTGCCACAGAAGGACTGAAAATTCACCCCGACAGGAATGCTATTGGACTGGCCAATATCAAGCTATTGAACCATATCCCTACCTTATGCTGCTGTGGCCCTTATGGGAGTCCGATATATCAATCGGTTAAGATTCAATCTCTATGCTCAAGAGAGGTCAATTTACCCATCATCTTCTCTGACCAGACCACCTACTGCAGATAGGAAGAACCAGATCTGGGGGCTAAGCAACACCAGTGACCTGCCTTGCCACCAAAAGACCTCTCATCATCACCTCACGAAGTGGTGTCTTTGGCACCGAATGACCCAAGAGCCCCTTATAAGATTCTAGAGAGAGAGAGAGAAACATCCAATCAGAGAAATCTCAAGAGTTGTTTGATACTTTGAGAACTGCCAGTGGCTTTTCCCAACGTGGACAAACTTCAGCCTTCCCCTTGCCTGAAAAATGATCCTTAAAGCTAGTGTGCTGCCAAGGAAAAGACCATTGAAGATTGATTTGATTATGAAGTTCTATCCAGCCTCTCTCTCCTTCTGTTGCCTCCCTATTTAAAATCTAAGGTTTTGGGTGCTATTTGGATACATGATTTCATCATTGGTGTAGGTAGGATAGGATGATTCAGTGGACAAGATTTGTAATGGCAGCTATGGAGTTCTTCTAATTCTACCTTCCATTGCATACTGGACACGGTTTTGCCTGCAGGTAGGTAGGTCATTCTTGGGAGGGTAAATGATTCAGAAGGGACCTGGGGATCTCTAGTGCTGGTTGGAATTTTTAGTTCAGTTCCCTTGGATTGTTAGATAACTGACAACTCTCGGGAGCAAGCTTTATTTATCTTGTATATCCATTTATAGCATCCCCCAGTTGGTTAGAAATGCCAGTGATTAATGGAGGACCATAGTGGTGTTAGGCTCTGGGTTTGTCTCATTTAGGAAAACCAGTACCTGTTTTCTGGCAATGGTGCCAACACACTGTTGCTACCAACACTAAGTACTAATCAGAAATGGTAGGCAATATGTCTTGAGTCCTGTCTTCGGTAGCTACCAGTGTTACAAAAACACTGCCCCAACATCAACATCACTGTTGCTGAGAAATGGAAGTAATTATACTAATGTAATAGCACCCTAAAATGTAAATAGACACTGAAATGGGAAATGTGGGCCTCAGATGAGGACTGTAGAAGCTTTTCCTCTTGCAAGGAAATGCCAAATGCTTGAGTTTGAGGAAGGTGACAAAACTTCTTGTACTCTTGCTGCTGCCCATTATGGTTAAATGGGTGAGTGTGCCAATCTGTCCCAGACTGGTGACTTAGAAATGAAGAAATTCCTGATATGGGATACTAGGGTTCTGTGAGAAATGCTCAAGCCTCTCCTACGCTTGCTGTTTTTAGCTCTAGGATTCTATTTCTGTTAAAATATGAAAGCATAAGTTGCACTTTTTTGCTGGCATTCTAAATTTGAGAACCTTACCACAAGCTTATGATATTCCGTTGAAAATGGTGAGTAGGCTTGATAAATGGTCATTTTTACAGATGCATGAAGCCATACAAGGGTATATAATCTGAATTGGCTTCAGATGGGAGTGGTGGGATGGAGAAGAAACTGAGTTTGCTTCTAAAATGACGACAGCAGCAAATACCAAGCCTTTCAGTATACAACCTCTGGCTGGGTTCCAGCTTCCTAACATTCCCCTGACAACTGGTGTGAAAAGATGTGAACCATCTACAAGAAGATGAAACTGAGAACTATAAATAGTAAAAAACCAACTCTTGGATTTTCTGAACCAGTCCAGAAACTCGGGTGTACCTCTCCGTTTCCAGCAGATGTAGGAAGGTAGTTATGATGATCCTTTTATCTACAGGCCTTGCTTTCTGAATTCTCCAATTGTTTCTAGTAGGTGAAGGATCCACCCAGTTATTTCTCTGATAGGAGCTAGCAAGGAAACTTATTCTGCACAACCACCACTAAAGAAGCACCTGTGATTGCAGTCGTTTCTGCAGCTACTTTACCAGTACCAGCAGACTTTCGGTACATGTTTCCATGTGCTTTTGGTGCCTAATATATAGGGATCCCATCATCTCTGAGGTAAGGTGCTTCCTGTCCTCCGTGTTTGAGTGAAGTTAGTCTCTAAGGTCCCACAAGTACTCCTGTTCTTTTTGTGGATACAGACTAACATGGCTGCTACTCTGAAACCTGCCAGAGTGAAGTGGTATTCCTATGTTTTCTGGGGAAACCTTGTGACTGAGAAGAAACCTGCAAAAGAGCAGGTAGCAAGCAGCACTGGTCATCCTTACTCTTGCAGTGGGTCTAGCTGCTAGAAGAGCCTCTTGCTTCCAGGCGAACTTGTTCTTGTCCCAATTTTGGTGATTCTGAGAAACAGCAGCACCGTTTTGTCAGAAACTTTACAAAATTTGGTCTGAGGCAGACCTCTAGCATGCGGAACTTCAGCCTGAATAGTTACTTTGACAAAGTTAAAAGCAATTGAAATAGCTTGTAGCGGGAAGCATTGGGCAACCTTAACATGGCTGTGACACAACCCCCCCTCCCAGCCCCCCAAAAACACCCCTCATTCAGCTGCCTATCTAACTAAATGGTGCTTTATTACTTTGCAGCAGAGAAACTGGTGAGTGGGGTGTGGGAGGGAGGGAGGGAAGTCCTCCACTAAGGCTGTTTTGGGGTATGTGTCAGTTCTAGAGTTCATTGCTGTCTGACCTAAATCTTAATGCAGCACCGTAGCACACATGTGGTCAAGCAGTGAGAGTCAGCAAGGTCCCCCCTGCACCAGCATGACATTAATGCAGTGGTGTGCAAACGTTTCTAGTTGTGCCTCCACCCCCACTTACCATTAATGGAATCTGGTTGTGCGCCCCTCCCCCCCATTACTGCACAGCCAAGGCTTCCTTAGCCATAGAGCTTGAGCTGGAGGCAGAGCTGAGCTGGGGGTGGAGAGGAAATGAGGCAAGGCTGGGCTGGAGTGGGGCTGGTGCTGGAGTGGAACTGGGTTGTGGGAGGAGCAAGGCTTGGGGCAGAGCAGGGCTGGAAGTATGGCAGGTGGGGAGGGAGTGCTACTTTTCCAGCCCCTCTCCGCTCCCAATGGGGGGATGCACCCTGCAATTTGGGGACCACTGCATTAATGAATAGGTGGGACAGCTATAAGGCCACATCCCTAGGAATGGGAATTCATTGGGTGATTGGATGAGATGCATATTTGAGAGCATGATAAAACTTTAAATTCTCTCAGGTCCATGGTTTTTGGTGGGACACCAAACTTCCCTTAGAAATCTAATGTAGAATTAGCTGCATCTGGAGAAGCAAAGGTTATTGCCCTGAAGTGTAAAATGAAACTTCTGCAATCTCTTTATCTTGCTATATGCATGCGAGTCATGAATGTTAAGGAAACAGGATATTTAAGAGGCTTTCTGCCTTCAAATGGAAATGCTACAGGCAATTGCTGTGAGTTAGTTACACCTTGCATGTGACTGAGGAGGAGGAGATCACCTGAACTTACAGCATAACCAGAGTGATACCTAATATCAAGACAATCAGATGAAGAAAACTTCAGTTTGTGGGACCCACATGGATTTGATGAGCGGAGGAAGATGCCGGAGCAAGATTTGCAGGGATTGGTGGGTTCAACAATTTGGCTGACAGGACAGGATGCAGTATGGCGCACTTCTCAAGGCAGTGTGAAAACCACAACACATGGAGGAAGATTGCTGGCCAGCGATTCCTGTGTGTTTACTGTTCAGTGAGATGTGACTATGTGGTGCTTTGCACTGAGAGAATTGCATAATTCACTTAATTTACCCCCCCCTTTTTTTTTTAAAAAGAGAGTTTTTAAATTAAATATGAATCTGCCATAGAGTCTGAAGTATTGGCAAAATTAAGGCAGCATAGTCTAGTGTATATGGCACCAGACTGGGAGTCAGAAGATCTGGGTTCTATCCTTAATTGTCATCTGCTGTGTTGCCTTGGGCAAGTAACTACTTACCTTATCTGTCTTGCCCTCTTAGATTGTAAGCCCTTCAGGGAAGGGACTACCTCTTACTACATGTATGTACAGTACCTAGTGTAATGAGATCAGGATTTCGGTTGGGGACTCTTGGGTGCTGCTGTAACACACAATGCAGAATTTAAGTCAAGCCAGTTGCAGATTAGAGACTTTTTATAGCATAAGGGGGGGAAATGTATTCTTCTTCACAGTAATGTCTTGTCTTTGTATTGTGCCCCAGCAAAGTAAAATTGTCTGCATTTAAAATCTGTTTGGTTAGGTTTGCCTTCAAAGATCAGACTAGGGAGCTTGAGGCTTGATAGGCAGAGAAATCAAGCACTGGAGTGCTATGTAACATTTCTTAGCTTTCACTCTCTGAATCCTAGCTGGAGTGGAACAAATAACCTCTGATCATGACAAACTGTTCTGAATGTGAGCTGATGGGGGTAAAGGAGCTAGTCTGAAGTGCTTCAGTATAAATTGTTCAGGCAGCCTCAGCAACAACTTCAAAACAGGAGGAATGTGTTCTGACAGTTCTGTCTCTAGAAGGATAGAGCCACTCTCTTGAAGGAGCTGAATTCTAGATGTTCTATGCATTTGTCAATAAATAAATCTGTTTGACCAGTGGCCCAGCCATGTAACATAGATTTTTAAAATGACAGTAGTGGAACAGAGACATCCACTTCTCAGTTGGAGGATTTCACTGTCTATTATAGTAACAAAGATACATTGTCAGATTTGTCAAAGTAGGCACATTGCCGAGCAATCACTTGGAGCCGATAATCAGAATTGTTGTTTGTTTGCATCTGCTTTCATAAAACTGTGGGAGAGAGTGGGTCCCACTTCTAATTCAATGAGTGGAACTGAGATTTTAAGGCCAAGGGGTGAAATCCTGGCCCTATTGAACTCAATGGCAAGGCTCTCATTGTTAACTTCACTAGGCCCAGGATTTTCCATAAGGGTTTTTAATAAACACTTCTGTGGTAACCTAATGATTGGGGTGTATTTAAAACCAGGTATTTTTTAAAAGGCTGATCTCTGACTTCATTATATATTGTCCTTCCACTTCACAAATATTGTATATTAGCATTTCTAAAAGTTTACCTTGTTTGGGCAATTTATAATTCATGCATTTGCACTCTTGGGGGAAAAAAAGCTGAAGTATGCAGATGTTCTTATTCCTATAAATGAAAAGGATTTCATCACCTAAATCTTCTAATTCTTCTTCTAGTAGAGTATATGACAGCAGAACTGCCTAACAGTTCATATCCAGCAGGAAATACTCAGCATATTTGTAAGGCATAAGGCAAGAAGAATTAGATAAGATACTAGCTGAGTTGTATGGAGACATTCTATAAAAGCATAATTTCAGACTTGCATTTTAGCCAAAGGAATACATCATAAACTCCAAGCTTTTGGCCTCATGTGCTTTATGAGATGTACATGCTTTTATAAGAACTTGTGGATTGTATTTGTAAAGAGACCGTGTGTAGTCTCCTTTAGAACTGGACCTATGGAATATAATTGTACTCCCTCCACTCCCCAGAAATCTGTTCACTAGATCACTGGAGTAGATTCTTTAAAATTTAGCTAAACTTTTTTTAACTACTTTTTAATCTTTTCTGCCAATTTAACTTCCATTCAGAGATTAGAAATATTAAATGTACCCTTCATTGAATTTAAAGAAAACCCCAAAACTTAGTCTCTCTTCTGAGGTAACAAATAATTTAATATTGATTCAGAATATAAAAGTTCGGTTCAGTATACAAAGCAAACTACTAAATCTAGTGTATATATAGTGCAATGGAGGGAAGTGTTGCCTTGGAAACTTCAACTGCAAAAGTTGTTAATCCACACTGCACACACATACGTTTTCAGTTAAACTATTTGTAACAGAAATGGCAACGGACTAAACTGACATCCTAGTAGGCTTGAAATGGTTCCACAGTTAACTATGTCAAGATTTATTTCTAAAATGAATATTTAACAATGGGAGAAAATTGCACTTTTCCAGTGCAATTCCAAGTAATTGAACCTTCTTAATTTCAAATGCTTCATAAACACAAACAGCAATCTCTTCCTACTTAGCTATGATTTGGTAGCCGAGTTAAGTTTGTAGTGAGTGTTATTAAAAGATGCATCGATAAATTTATAATGTAGCATTGTCTGAAAACTAAATTACTGCTATGAAAAAACCTTGTCAGTCCTGTTTCATGTGAAGATAATATAGATTTAATAAATACCTCCCTTGGAAAATCAGTTTACAACTTTGTGTCCTAAAGACATATCTTGAAATAAGTCAGACATATCCAAACACATCTTACTTCAAACCTAGCTGAGCATTCATTAAAATAATGCATGTTGTACCTGTTTACAGCAATAAAATTAAAAGTGTAATAGATGTGTACTCCTTGCAATCCTAGATATGCTTCAGCCTAGCCAAGAATCTGATTATGGTACGATATGTTAAGATGTATTTTACTGCTAATGCTCCTAGGGCCTGACTTTCAAAAGTACTGAGCACTTGCAGTCCTATTGACTTCACTGGGATTTGTGGGAGCTCAGTGTTTCTGAAAATCTGGCACTTAGAGCATGAAGTGCCATTATGGCATTATGTTTATATATTCGTTATTCTAAGAGATTCAATCCATAGCCTTGGTCAAGTCAACCTCTCTGCTTCAGTTTCTTATCCTTTAAGGAAGAGATAAGAATGCTTGTTTCACACAAGAATTGAAGATTAGGGTTTGTTGTTAGTTGGTGGTGGTAAAGAACTATGATAAAAAGTATGCTTAATACATAATAAGCATACTTGACATTGTACCAATAATTAAATGATGTGCTAGGGAGACATTTTGGATAACGGCAGTGTTTAAACTGACAAACTCCTGATTTGTTTCCTTAAACATTACAGTCAAGGTGGGTCAGGTAATATCTCTTATTGGACCAATTTCTGCTGATGAGAGACAAGCTTTCGAGCCACACAGACTCATCTTCAAGTTTGGGAAAGGAAAATGCATTTTGTTGTGAAGCTGTGAGTTCTTTTCCAAGGCCTGAAGAAGAGCTCTGTGTGGCTTGAAAACTTTTACCTCACCCACCTTGTCTCTCTAATATCCTGGGATAGACACATCTACAGCTACACTGCATACATCCTTAAACATTAGCACTTTTTCTTTCAGACAGTTAAGAAAATACCATTGTACGGTCCAAGCCTGAGACTGAAATGCAATTAGGTAGTTACCATAAAAGACTGACTATGCTTGTTAAAACTGAATTTTGGGAGAAAAATGTGTGAATGTGTCTTGCAGAGGTGAATCTGGTGCTGGGAAGACCGAAAACACCAAGAAAGTTATTCAGTACCTTGCTCATGTTGCTTCCTCCCATAAAGGAAGAAAGGACCATAATATTCCAGTAAGTATTTTTCAATTGTCTTTCTCTTTTCCAGAACCAGACTTTATTGTATCTAAATACCCTAAAGTGCTGTCACTGCTAAAAGGATTAAAAACTAATATTTAGGATCTAAAATAAATATCAGTTGATATGGCTGTTAGCTAAGATATCATTAAGGTGTTCTAGCAACAGAAATGAATAATTTGGAAAATTAAAGTGTGATTGTTTAATTCATAGCATTAAAAACAAATATTAACTGTTAAACTCTGACAGGATATGTGGAAAATTACAATATGTAATAAACACCGTGCTTTTGCAATGGTGAGAGCTAGAAGCCCACTGTTAGGGAAAGGTAATAAAACAACCGAGCCCTTTGCTATGATCGTTATCTTTCTGTTTTTATATGACATGGTATTGGAAAAACTTAACTCACTGCCTTATAACTTGGACTCTTTCAGTAAACTGGACTTCAGCAAAATCTGACATGCACATTGGTGGATTAAGGGTTTTATGCAGTGCAGAATCAAAAGTATATAAATGGGTTTCAGATCATCAGTTGTACGCTCAGTGACTCCATTATTCAGTTTCGCTCTAGGTTACTGGTTCACTATCAAAAGTATTGCTGTTTGCATGCTTTATATTTTGCAATGGTACCACAAGTTGTATGGTGCTTAAGACCTAAAGCAGTCTCTGTCTTGAACCATTTACAGTAGCAACCCCTATGGTTTAGTTGACATATTTCCCATTATAAGTTGTCTGGTGGATCCCATGCCTGCCCCTTGACTTGAACCCTGAGCACATGGAGGCTCAAAATCACAGGGAAGCAGGAGCTAGAACAAGATTTATACATGAGTTAGCAACGCTGAAGAGAACTGGTAGCAGCAGGACAGGGTTAAGAAGGAGAAACTGGAGGAGAGTGGGAGGGACAGGAGAGCAGAGGGGAGGCTGCTCTGTGTTCAGATGGACTCTTGGGGGAGTTTTTAACAAGTCCTGTGTGCAGGGAAACCTAAATTACGAACTCAACATCAGCAAATATTCTATTAACTTTGTGCATAGGGTAATTATGCAATGTGTTGTGCGCTTATGGTTTGAGCATGAGTTTGTAATAAGGCTTTTGTGTACACAGGTGCCGGCTTCCTCTGGGCCCTGGGGGTGCTCAACCCAACCCCCCTCCCCGGTGCCCCAGGCCCTGCCTCTTCTCACTCCTGCTCTGTCGCAGACACTCCCCCTGCCCCTTCTCTCAAGCCTCCACCCCATAGAATCATAGAATATCAGGGTTGGAAGGGACCTCAGGAGGTCATCTAATCCAACCCCCTGCTCAAAGCAGGACCAATTCCCAACTAAATCATCCCAGCCAGGGATTTGTCAAGCCTGACCATAAAAACCTCTAAGGAAGGAGATTCCACCACCTCCCTAGATAACCCATTCCAGTGCTTCACCACCCTCCTAGTGAAAAAGTTTTTCCTAATATCCAACCTAAACCTCCCCCTCTGCAACTTAAGACCATTACTCCTTGTTCAGTCATCTGCTACCACTGAGAACATTCTAGATCCATCCTCTTTGGAACCCCCTTTCAGGTAGTTGAAAGCAGCTATCAAATCCCCCCCCATTCTTCTCTTCTGTAGACTAAACAATCCCAGTTCCCTCAGCCTTTCCTCATAAGTCATGTGCTCCAGCCCCCTAATCATTTTTGTTGCCCTCCGCTGGACTCCTTCCAACTTTTCCACGTCCTTCTTGTAGTGTGGGGCCCAAAACTGGACACAGTACTCCAAATGAGGCCTCACCAGAGTTGAATAGAGGGGAACGATCACGTCCCTCGATCTGCTGGCAATGCCCCTACTTATACAGTCCAAAATGCCGTTAGCCTTCTTGGTGACAAGGGCACACTGTTGACTCATATCCAGCTTCTCATCCACTATAACCCCTAGGTCCTTTTCTGCAGAACTGCTTCCTAGCCATTCGGTCCCTAGTTTGTAACAGTGAATGGGATTCTTCCGTCCTAAGTGCAGGACTCTGCACTTGTCTTTGTTGAACCTCATCAGGTTTCTTTTGGCCCAATCCTCTAATTTGTCTAGGTCCCTCTGTATCCTATCCCTACCCTCCAGCGTATCTACCACTCCTCCCAGTTTAGTGTCATGTGCAAACTTGCTGAGAGTGCAGTCCACGCCATCCTCCAGATCATTAATGAAGATTTTGAACAAAACCGGCCTCAGGACTGTCCCTTGGGGCACTTCGCTTGAAACCGGCTGCCAACTAGACATGGAGCCATTGATCACTGCTCGTTGAGCCCAACGATCTAGCCAGCTTTCTATCCACCTTGTAGTCCATTCATCCAGCCCATACTTCCTTAACTTGCTGGCAAGAATACTGTGGGAGATCGAATCAAAAGCTTTGCTAAAGTCAAGGAATAACACATCCACTGCTTTCCCCTTATCCACAGACCTAGTTATCTCATCATAGAAGGCAATTAAGTTAGTCAGGCATGACTTGCCCTTGGTGAATCCATGCTGACTGTTCCTGATCACTTTCCTCTCATCTAAGTGGTTCAGAACTGATTCCTTGAGGACCTTTTCCATGATTTTTCCAGGGACTGAGGTGAGGCTGACTGGCCTGTAGTTCCCTGGATCCTCCTCCTTCCCTCTTTTAAAGATGGGCACTACATTAGCCTTTTTCCAGTCATTCGGAACCTCCCCCAATTGCCATGAGTTTTCAAAGATAATGGCCAATTGCTCTGCAATCACATCCGCCAATTCCTTTAGCACCCTCGGATGCAGCGCATCCGGCCCCAGGGGCTTGTGCTCGTCTAGTTTTTCTAAATAGTCCTGAACCACTTCTTTCTCCACAGAGGGCTGCTTGCCCCCTCGCCATACTGTGCTGCCCAGTGCAGCAGTCTGGGAACTGACCTTGTTCGTGAAGACAGAGGCAAAAAAAGCATTGAGTACATTAGCTTTTTCCACATCCTCTGTCACTAGGTTGCCTCCCTCATTCAGTAAGGGGCCCACACTTTCCTTGACTTTCTTCTTGTTGCTAACATACCTGAAGAAACCCTTCTTGTTACTCTTAACATCTCTTGCTAACTGCAACTCCAAGTATGATTTGGCCTTCCTGATTTCACTCCTGCATGCCTGAGCAATATTTTTATACTCCTCCCTGGTCACTTGTCCAATCTTCCACTTCTTGTAGGCTTCTTTTTTGCATTTAAGATCAGTAAGGATTTCACTGTTAAGCCAAGCTGATTGCCTGCCATATTTACTATTCTTTCTACACATCGGGATGTTTTTTTCCTGCAACCTCAATAAGGATTCTTTAAAATACAGCCAGCTCTCCTGGACTCCTTTCCCCCTCATGTTATTCTCCCAGGGGATCTTGCCCATCAGTTCCCTGAGGTAGTCAAAGTCTGCTTTTCTGAAGTCCCAGGTCTGTTTTCTGCTGCTCTCCTTTCTTCCTTGTGTCAGGATCCTGAACTCAACCATCTCATGGTCACTGCCTCCCAGGTTCCCATCCACTTTTGCTTCCCCTACTAATTCTTCTCGGTTTGTGAGCAGCAGGTCTAGAAGAGCTCTGCCCCTAGTTGGTTCCTCCACCATTTGCACCAGGAAATTGTCCTCTATACTTTCCAAAAATTTCCTGGATTGTCTGTGCACCGCTGTATTGCTCTCCCAGCAGATATCAGGGTGATTAAAGTCTCCCATGAGAACCAGGGCCTGCGATTTAGTAACTTCTGCTAGTTGCCAGAAGAAAGCCTCATCCCCCTGGTCTGGTGGTCTATAGCAGAGTCCCACCATGACATCCCCCTTGTTGCTCCCACTTCTAAACTTAATCCAGAGACTCAGGTTTTTCTGCAGTTTCATACTGGAGCTGTGAGCAGTCATACTCCTCTCTTACATACAATGCAACTCCCCCACCTTTTCTGCCCTGCCTGTCCTTCCTGAACAGTTTATATCCATCCATGACAGTACTCAAGTCATGTGAGTTATCCCACCAAGTCTGTTATTCCAGTCATATCATAGTTCCTTGACTGTGCCAGGACTTCCAGTTCTCCCTGCTTGTTTCCCAGGCTTCTTGCATTTGTGTATAGGGACTTAAGATAACTCGCTTATTGTCCCGCTTTCTCAGCCTGAGACAGGAGTCCTCCCCTCTTGCACTCTTGTGCTCGTGCTTCCTCCTGGTATCCCATTTCCACACTTACCTCAGGGCTTTGGTCGCCTTCCCCCGGTGAACCTAGTTTAAAGCCCTCCTCACTAGGTTAGCCAGCCTGCTTGCGAAGATGCTTTTCCCTCTCTTCGTTTTGTGGAGCCCGTCTCTGCCAAGCACTCCTCCTCCTTGGAACACCATCCCATGGTTGAAGAATCCAAAGCCTTCTCTCTGACACCACCTGCGTAGCCATTCGTTGACTTCCACAATTCGACGGTCTCTACCCTGGCCTCTTCCCTGCACAGGGAGGATGGACGAGAACACCACTTGCGCCTCAAACTCCTTTATCCTTCTTCCCAGAGCCACGTAGTCTGCAGTGATCCACTCAAGGTCATTCTTGGCAGTATCATTGGTGCCCACGTGGAGAAGCAGGAAGGGGTAGCAATCCGAGGGCTTGATGAGTCTCAGCAGTCTCTCTGCCACATCGTGAATCCTAGCTCCTGGCAAGCAGCAGACCTCTCATTTTTTTCGGTTGGGGCAGCAGATAGATGACTCAGTCCCCCTGAGGAGGGAGTCCCTGACCACCACCCGCCTCCTCCTCTTGGGAGTGGTGGTTGTGGAACCCCCATCCCTAGGACAGGGCATCCCAGGCCTTCCAATTGGTGGAGTCTCCTTCTGCTCCCTTCCCTCAGATGTATCATCTAGTCCACTCTCTGCATTAGTACCGGTGGAGAGAACATGAAAACGGTTGCTCACCTGTATCTCCATTGCTGGTACATGGACGCTTCTCCTTCTTCTGGAAGTCGCATGCTGCCAAATGTCTTGACCGTCCCTCTGTCCCCTCTGCACAGCCTGCTCTGATTCTTCAGAATGTTGTGCTCATAGAAGCATATCCTGACGTCTGTCCACCCCCATCCTGCCTCTTCCCGCCCACTCCTTCCCCGCACCTCCTGCATACTGCAGAGCAGCTGATGGTGGTGGGCGGGAGGCACTGGGAGGGAGGAAGAGGAGTTGATCAACAGGACCCCGGTGGGACAGAAGGTACTGGGGGGGAGGAGAGGGGGTGGAGAGCTAGCTGCTGGTGGGTGCTAATTTTTTTTTCCATGGGTGCTCCACCCACAGAGTTGGTGCCTGTGTTTAATGTGCTACACAATCTCCCTGTGTTGTGTAGTGTTTTTGTCAGTTACAAGCAGAAGGAAGTTCCTTGTGGTATTTGAGTCTTGTCATGCCATGGAGGCATTAGGGCATGATTAAGAGGTATAATGTGACTTTTTGCTTTGGGAAAATGTCACAATTGCTCAAACTTAATTACTTCATTTAAAAGTTTTTGATTATGGACAATCCTGGCTCTGCCACTGACGTACAGTTTGTCTTTACACAAGTCACATCTCCATTTTCTGTTTTCCCCATATGTAAAATTGCTCACATCTCACAGGGATGCTGTGAAGATTGATTAGTTAATGTCTGTACAATGCTTTGAATGTATGAAGTGCTATGAAGATATTTAAGTACTGTGTGTGTGGGGAAACCTAATGCTGGTGTCAGGTTGGATTCCCAATCACTCAAAAATTAGTGGACACGTCTGTGAATTTTGATCTTAATCTCTTTTTGCCTGAATTCCCATGAGTAAAATGGGATAATACAACTTTTGTATCTCACCGGGGATAAATTCATTTAATAGTGTGTGTGTGGCACTTGGATATTGCAGTAATTGCCATAAAAGAGACGGTGGAGAAAGTAATTTTTTTCAGGTGTAAAACTTTGGATGGTGAATAGTAAAAGGGCATGGAGTTGCACACACTGAAGGATGAGGATCAAAAGAAATTTTAAACACCTACCTCTTTCACCAAGTACCGTACTGTCTGTTGTGAGCAGTGAATGAGGTGGGGTCCTGTGAAAAATGTAGGAAGATGCAATTTGTAATCCATGTCCTAATTCGTATAAAGGAGGGGAGCAGAATCCAGGTTGCATAAAGCAGACTTTTTTTGTAAAGAAAAATATTGGGATTGCGAAGTCCAGCATTCAAAGGGAATTTAACTGAAGTAAAAAAAAACTATGTATTAAAAATATTGGGAAAATACTTTGCTAGAGTCTGACTTTTACTGTACCTGGTAATCCACTCATATCTTTGATGCTTTATGGCTTGATTCTTGTTCTCTATTGGCTTATACTGAGCTGGAGGCAGAGTGTCAGGAGTAAAGCTGCATTACGCTAGACCGATGTAGGTAGGGTTACCATACGTCCAGATTTTCCTGGACATGTCTGGCTTTTTGGGCTCCAAATCCCCGTCCGGGGGGAAATCCCAAAAAGCAGGACATGTCCGGGAAAATCGGACATGCGGTGCCGGGTCGGGGGCCGGGCTGGGGGCTCGGGGGCCAGGCCCCGCCGGCCGCACCCGGGCTGGGGACCTGCGGTGCCGGGGGTGGGCCGCGCCTCCTCCCCCCACACTCCCCCTTACCTGCTTCAGGCTTCCCGCGACTCAAATGTTCGCGGGAAGCAGGGGAGGGGGCGGAGTTGGGGCGGGGGTGGGGCTGGGGGCGGGGCCGGGGCCCCGTGGAGTGTCCTCCTTTCGGAGGCACTAAATATGGTAACCCTAGATGTAGGAAGAGATGAAACTGATGAACTCCCTTCCCTTATCTGTATATTTTGCCTGTGTGCTCACACTGCATTAAAAGAACATTAAGATTGCAAAGTCTAGCACTCCATGGTTTAGGATATGCCAGAATAAGGCTGCCTGTGCAACCATAATTTGCCTGCCTTGTGTGTATGAGTCATGGCAGGGGTCAGCAACCTTTCAGAAGTGGTGTGCTGAGTCTTCATTTATTCACTCTAATTTAAGGTTTTGCGTGCAAGTAATACATTTTAACATTTTTAGAAGTCTATAACTTTCTATAATATATAACTAAACTATTGTTGTATGTAAAGTAAATAAGGTTTTTAAAATGTTTAAGACGCTTCATTTAAAATTAAATTAAAATGCAGAGTCCCCTGGACTGGTGGCCAGGACCCGGGCAGTGTGAGTGCCACTGAAAATCAGCTCACGTGCCGCCTTCGGCACGTGTGCCATAGGTTGCCTGCCCCTGCGTTATGGTGTGGTTTTTAGTTACATGACTGCATATGATCTTTCCACAGGACCCCTGCCTCATTCCGTGCACAGGATGGACCGATAGTGAGGGGAATCACGGTTATGTAGTGAAGGAAGCTGTTTGTAAGACTTTTTTCTCATTTGAGGAATTTGGGAGTGTAGTGAATGCATCAGGGGATTTTAGGAAGAGAGAGGACAGTCTCATGGTTAAGGTAGTTCATTTCTGAGTTAGAAAATGGTATTCTAGCCCTGCCCCTACCACTGAATTCCTATCTGATGCTAGTCAAGTCACATAAACCAAACACTTCATAGGTGGTCATTAATTGTGGTGTTCATTTTCCAGATGCCCAGCTTGAGACCTTGAGCACTCAAGCGGTAAACTGAAGTCAGTGGGAGCTGGGCTTTAAATATATAATGTGCTATATAATGCTAAGTACTCTGGGGAGGGGGGGGGGGAAATCAGGTCCTAAGTGTCTCAAATTAGGCATCCAAAACCTGTGACACTTCGTACCTTAATCTGGGTGCCTCAGCTCCCTTTCTGTAAAATGGGGGTAATACCCCCTCACTTCAGAGGTGTTGTGAAGATAAATTAGTTCACTTGTGTGATTTGCATTGTAAAAAAGTGTCACGGAAGTTAATTCTGTAGTCAGAGCAGGGTTTGAATAGTGTGCAGTAAATAAGGCATGGGGATACACGAACAACAAGGATAAAAACAAAATATTAAATAGCTGTTTATTCAGTGAGAGCTGTCCATACTATGCACTGAATGAGGCAGCGTGGGTTCTGTGGAAAAATTAGTTTGTGATGATGTAATTTAAAGACCGTATCAAATGCATATGCACAAGGGAGCTGAATTAAAGTTGCACAGTCAACTTAACTCTGGCATTTCCTAGAGATTAATTACATAGGATTTTAAGAAACAAATTCCATCATGTGTTGTCATTGAAATCCATATGGTTCATCACCAGGTTGGAACCTTTTAGATCCATTACACATACTCCCTTTGCTCAAAGAGCAGGGGTAACTGAGAATACCAGTAAGAAGAACAGGCGTACTTGTGGCACCTTAGAGACTAACAAATTTATTTGAGCATAAGCTTTCGTGGGCTACAGCCTACTTCATCTGATGAAGTAGGCTGTAGCCCACGAAAGCTTATGCTCTAATAAATTTTAGTCTCTAAGGTGCCACAAGTACTCCTGTTCTTCTTACTGGTATTCTCAGTTACCCCTGCTCTTTGAGCAAAGGGAGTATGTGTAATGGATCTAAAAGGTTCCAACCTGGTGATGAACCATATGGATT